>NC_038256.2:28764013-28765881 GCF_000004515.6 Glycine max | reverse complement strand
GAAAGTCTAGTAAGGGAATTCATTGTCAACATTCCCTCTGACATAACAAACAGAAAGAGTGATGAGTATCAGAAAGTGTTTGTCAGAGGAAAATGTGTTAGATTCTCCCCTGTTGTGATCAACAAATACCTGGGCAGACCAACTGAAGGAGTGGTGGATATTGCTGTTTCTGAGCATCAAATTGCCAAGGAAATCACTGCCAAACGAGTCCAGCATTGGCCAAAGAAAGGGAACCTTTCTGCAGGGAAGCTAAGTGTGAAGTATGCAATCCTGCATAGGATTGGCGCTGCAAACTGGGTACCCACCAATCATACTTCCACTGTTGCCACAGGTTTGGGTAAATTTCTGTATGCTGTTGGAACCAAGTCCAAATTTAATTTTGGAAACTATATTTTTGATCAAACTGTTAAGCATTCAGAATCCTTTGCTGTCAAATTACCCATTGCCTTCCCAACTGTATTGTGTGGCATTATGTTGAGTCAACATCCCAATATTTTAAACAACATTGACTCTGTGATGAAGAGAGAATCGGCTCTGTCCCTGCATTACAAACTGTTTGAGGGGACACATGTCCCAGACATTGTCTCGACATCAGGGAAAGCTGCTGCTTCAGGTGCTGTATCCAAGGATGCCTTGATTGCTGAACTCAAGGACACATGCAAGGTGCTGGAGGCAACCATCAAAGCCACCACAGAGAAGAAAATGGAGCTGGAACGGCTGATCGAAAGACTCTCAGAAAGTGGCATTGATGATGGAGAAGCAGCTGAAGAAGAAGAAGAAGCTGAAGAAGAAGAAGAAGCAGCTGAGGAAGAAGAAGATGCAGCAGAGGATACAGAATCAGACGATGATGATTCTGAAGCCACCCCATGACCATCAGACCTTTATTTTTGCTTTTTACTCTTACTAGCTATAGGGGCATGTCCCTGTGAACAATTGATTGCTATTGGTCTGTAATATTTGCATGCATTCTACTTTTGTCAAATTCTGTCTAAAAAGGGGGAGTAATAGTATTATATGCATGATTTATGATTTTGAGTAGTAGGATACTATGTATGCAATAGTAGTATGATGCATGATTTTGAGTAGAAGGATATGATGTATGCATGATTCATGATTTTGAGGGGGAGTTGTATGTATATGATCTTGAGGGGGAGACTGCTGCTGCTGATGACTGATGTAAGCTACTGTGACTACTAGTAGCTGATAGAAGATGCTGCAGTAAGAGCATGGAGACAGGGGGAGCAGAACGCTGATGTCACATGAGATGTCTTGACATCCTGGAAAAGACTAGTAGCTGATAGAAGATGCTGCAGTGAACTGCTTCACAGCAGTAAGAGCATGGAGACAGGGGGAGCAGAAAGCTGATGTCACGTGAGATGTCTTGACATCCTGGAAACGACTTGCAACTTGCAGAATTTTGCTGTCGCCACTACAGATACCGCTGTGCTTGATTACTCTGATAATGAAAGTTGTTGATCCCACTTGCATAACTGCTCGTACCTGCTCAGGAAGTGTCTAAGTATGTTTTAGACAAAATTTGCCCAAGGGGGAGATTGTCAGTGCTTAGCTCTACTGAGTGTTTAAAAGATTGGCTAAGATTTTGTTAAAACATAAGCACTTAGACAATGAAGGAAAGCTGGAGTTGCTGCACATGATGTCCAACGTTATGTCAAGGAATCAGATCGGGCTGCACAATGCACAAGGCAAGATAAAATGTCAAATGAAGAATTGAAGCTGCAGGATCCACGATGTCGGATACAATGTCCAGGACATCCTGCCCGAAAATACTGGACACATAAATCTGTTTATATCTTTAACAGATTGTGCAGGATCCACGATGTCGGATACAATGTCCAGGACATCCTGCC
>NC_038256.2:28368440-28425667 GCF_000004515.6 Glycine max | reverse complement strand
AAGGCTCGTAAGCGTAGAGGATTCGAGGTCCAGCACCTCTGAGAGAGATATAGAGAGAGAGAGAGAGAGAAGAGAGAACCAAGGAAAGAAACTTTCTCTGATATTTTTCCTAATGCCCAGCGCTTATTACATGAAATATTTATAGTGGTAAGGACAGGGGACATGGTCCCGACAACACAAACGGAAAAGATGCAATATTAGAGAATTATCCTAACAAAAGATATTCCTTGATTTCCCACTAACTGCCTAGCTACAAGGTACGAATCCTAGCTACTGCTATGCGCTTCTTGCATGGTGCATACTCCTCCAAATATGCTGGTGCCTTTTTCTTCCTTTTGGGCCTCGTCTCATCTATTTCTTGTAGACCCCCTTGCTATCCCTATCAGAATTGTCATTCTTTATCCCTAACTGGATGGTGAATGCATTTGTTTTGGTTTGGATTTTGGTAGTGGCCTTTGGTTTTCGAGGCTAGGCCAACATGACAAATTTCTTTTAAGTTAAAGAAGATTCAAAAAGTACCCAAATGTAACTTCAGCACAACCAAAAACCACCACTTATGCAATCATCTAGAGCCAAAACAAGCATTTAACTCAAAACAAGAGACTATACCTTTAACTTAGCACTTCGGACAACAATGGAAACCTCAAGGCGCATTGATAGTTGTCGCACAATGTAGTAGACAAGCTGCTGTCGACATGATGGTGGACAGCGGGTGATGTCGTGGTAGAAATATCCGGCAAGGTTTCTCGAGGCATAGCGGCAGGACAGAGAAATGGATGGTTTCGAGAGATAGGGTTTCAAGTGGCTCAGTGGATTGAGAAATGAGGGGCCTTATTAAAAAAAAACAACATCCATTTTTTAAAAATGGATGTTAAAAAGGAAATCTTAACATCGGTTTTTAAAAAATTGATGTTGTCTAAGCACACACAACATCAATTTTTTAAAAATCATAAAACCGATGTTGGGATCGCCCTGTTAACATTGATTTTTAAAAAACCAATGCTACTAATGACATCTTATTTACAAAAATATTATCACATATTTTGTAACAGTTTTGATCATAACTGATATTATTATCTCTAAAATATCATTTATTTAATTGAAATTTTAGTTCTAATAACTTTTTTATTTATTTTTAATACCAAGTTTCAATAAAAAAATATGTGAGATAAAAATTTAATTTTTAATTAAAATTGATATAATTAAATATCAACTAACTTGCTTAGTTAGCATGAATCAATGTTTTTTCTTTCAGACATGTAAATGTTATTCTTTAGACGGCGGGAAGACATCCTCTAGGCTCTAGCCGATCGAGAACTAGACAATAATGATAAATATTAAGATGCTTTTTTTGTTTGGTACTTCAATATTAGGTTGCTAGTGTAACGTATATTAGTGCAATTAAAATTACTCGAACCTTTTAAACATTCAATCCTGAATTCATTTCAGATTTCAATAGTAAATATGATCAGTTTGCAAATTTGTCGCCGGATCATATAAACAAAATGTTTATTACATCTCGGACAAGGGGGATGGTATGGAATTTCCATGGCATGCACTTACACACACTGACACATGCATGCATTAAATATCATAACTAGTACATGTGGTAGCCATGCAAAGGGTCAGTTAAGAACTCATTTATTTAGTCAAGCCACTTTCTACCAATCTATACGGTTTCCAGCGTTTTGTTTTAATATCAAAATTAAATTGGTTGATATTTTATCTTCTGAAAAGCAAGAAAGAAACAAAATTTCCATATTTGAAAAATCTGAAATCTTGAGGGACAAATAAAATAGTGTTTTATTTATTAGTGTACACACTGACAATTCAAAGGAATGTACCAAATAGGCTCGGCCGCCACAAATTCCCACGCATACACAGATTTAAGTTGTATACTGTTGGATAAAAAAGAAAGGAAAAAACGCAACAAATGACATTGAAAACACTAACAAAAAGTGGAGTACAAAACTAACAACAACGACAGTTACCTAGTTGATGCATGCAGCCTGTAATGACCAGAAACATCAAACAGTAAATTAAGAAGACAATTATAACAACTTGAAGATGAAAATAACATCAAATGAAATAATCAAATGCTAAGACTCTCTAACCTAAACAACAATTAATATTGGCAGCCCTAGCTACATTAACAAAAACATATCCATGCATGCATGCAAAGCCCCAGAATGATATCAAGGATCGTTACAATGTTGAAAGACACCAGCACCACCAACACCACATCCCAAACCACCAGCTCCACCTAAAGCCTCCACACCACCTGGCACAACAGGTCCACCTAATCCACCACTTCCACCACCCAAACCACCACCACCACCACCTAAACCTCCAACACCACCATTTCCACCTCCCATAGCACCATTTCCACCACCACCTAAACCTCCCACACCACCCGCACCACCTAAACCTCCCACACCACCACCAGCACCACCTAAACCTCCAACTCCACCTAATCCACCTACACCACCTCCTAATCCACCTAATCCACCTACACCACCACCAATGCCATGAAAACCACCAAGTCCTGCACCACCTAATCCACCTACACCACCACCAATGCCATGAAAGCCACCAAGTCCTGCACCACCACCAATGCCATGGAAGCCTCCAATTCCTGCACCACCACCCATGCCATGGAAGCCACCAATCCCTGCACCACCTCCAATTCCACCAACCTTCCCCATCCCTCCACCAATCCCACCACCAAGTGCACCAAATTTTCCAATGCCACCAACTCCACCAAACTTCCCTATCCCCCCTGCACCTCCAACAAAACCACCCACCCCAGCAAATCCACCAACCCCACCAAACAAAAAGTGCTTCTTGTCACCAACACCTGCATGTGGTGCACTTGCATGCACACCTAGGATTTCTTCTTCACCACCACCACCCTTTGGCACATCACGTGCACTTGCAGTTGCATGCACTGTGACTAACACAAACAACACAAGCAAGGTATCCCATTTTCCCATCTCTCTCTCTCTCTCTCACTCACACACACTGAGCTTAATTTCTGTAACGAATAAACGTGTTGAGGTGGAGGACATGCATGCAAAAGGGGTATCTTATAAAAGAAAAAGTAAGAGGGCAGTTGAGAGTAATAAACGATTGCAAGTGAAAATAGTTATGACTTGTGAAGTCTCGAGAATTGAGAATCTTTAATATTTAGGGTCTCAGAAGGTTAGGTTGAATCAAAAGAAGAGAAAATTTAAGAAACTCATGTGCCATGTCGTCGTTCGCAGTAATTGCCAACAAAATGACAAATTGAAAAAGGAAGATATTGCCAATTGTCAAGTCAACCAATGTTATGAACTGAGCCAGGGTGTAACCCTCCCATCTACTATATTACTCGGTGAGATTTTAGAAATTAGATACAATATGTTTTGATGATAGATTTAACTCAGAGCAGAGAGGCAAAAAATTCGGTTTGAGGAAAAAAACATAAAGATATATAATTTTTCGCATGTATAAAATATTAAAAAAATTAATATAGTGTAGATATCCAGTTTTTTATTTATATAAAAGTAAAATTATATGAGAAAAAATAAATAAATGAGTAAAATAATTTTAAATAATTATCTAGGAACACCTCAATATTATAATCATTACATTAATACTTACTTTTTTTTTTCTTTATCCCTTTTATTTTTCTCAGATCATTCTTTTTTATATCTATAGTTTAAGCTAACATACTTTCTTCAGAACTTGATAATTTAGCTTCTTTTTTTTTTTTTCGTTTCAAAACTATTCGTGTTTAAGGGATTCTAAGTCTAATTAATTAATTATTTCTTCCATATATATTCCTATTCAACATACATGCATAGATTTCATAGTTACTTCCATCATAGACATTAAATAAGAATATTTTAAACTAAATATATAATTTGTGAGTAGTATTAAATATTTTTTAAGTTATATGCATTCATCTTGCCTTTAAAAAAAATGCGTTAACCTTAAACATGAAGAATTTTGTTCTAGAAGAAGCAACAATTTTTATTTTTTTTATTTTATAAATTTTAGGAAGGTCATCAAAACATTTTTATAATAATTTAAGTACACTTAAAAAATTGGGCGAGGAACCATGCCCTTACAAGTCCTTCCTTCTCTCTGCCCTGATTTAAGTTATGTTTTATGTCGTTTTAGTTTGGTTTTATGCCCTACTATATTTTTTAAAAAAAGAAAATATGTTTTTAAGACAATTATATATCAATAATACAAATTTTTAGATGCTA
Organism: Glycine max; assembly: GCF_000004515.6. Lineage (NCBI taxonomy): Eukaryota > Viridiplantae > Streptophyta > Magnoliopsida > Fabales > Fabaceae > Glycine > Glycine max. The sequence goes on along the minus strand of NC_038256.2, from coordinate 28,421,414 downwards.
CTATATATAAGGTAAGATCTGGTGCTTCAATGCAAAGGATTATTTTGTTTCATAACATTAGATTAGATTTGGTGCCTTAGAACATAGAAGTCTTATTGAACTTTTATTTTTCTTTCAGGATTAAAATGGAAACAAGATGATCAATGAGAGTATATTCGTGAGTATAAGAATGGTTCTGGTAGATATGGGAAAGTGGTGAGTGTAGTTTTTTTTGTTTATAAGATATTTTATTTCTCTTCATTTAGCACAATCAATTATAATATATAAGCTTTATTTCTTTTTAATATGTTGCTCTACTCTGGGCCAATTATTGGAATTTTGGAATAATTGGGTGATACATTCCTAGAAGCAAAATCCGTTGACCCTTTTTTTCTTATTTCATAATAATACTACAGTCAATTTATGTTATCTTGTTTTGAAACTATGGTTTTATGTTCCATGAAGATTGAGTCTTGTGCATGGTAGATCCAGAGCACAAGGAACAATATAAAAAAATTCCATTTTTTTTTTCAAATGACTCTCTACATCAATTCTATTAATAATTGATGTAAAAAGTGCACTTTAACATTAATTAAATTAAAACTAATGTTGAAAATGCACTATTTAGATCGAGTTAGACTTGCACACGAGTAAGTATATCTTATGCAATAGTAACAGTGGACTCGAAAGTCTGGATGTCGAACCCAAATGACCAATTATATTCCCAATTAGTTAAATTTATTAAATTAATAATAGAGATGATAAAAAAGAGCATTAAATATTTTGTGGTTTTTTTTATAAGAAAACAATTAAATAAATATAAATAAAGGTTCTTAGTTATGATAAGAGTGACCGGGGTTATGACTCATTAGTACTAATTTTCCCTCAATCCTAGTCCTAATGAAATTTCTTCCTCAATTAATTAATTATTGATTCCCAAAATCAACTAAAGCCTATGATCAGGATTAGAACATGCTCTTTGCCTTAAATCAATACCCCAACGATTATGGATCTATCAGTTTAAGTTAAAGGATAAAATCAATTTTATGAATGATTTTATCAACTAATCTATAAGAGATTACCCAAATAGTTTTATCAATTATATAAGACTTTTAACATCAGAAAAGGAGATTAATCTTTTAACCAAAGGCTTTTAACATCAGTTTTAAACCAATGTTGTATCAAGCGATGTTGAAAGTGAGCAACTCTCAACATCGGTTTATCAATCAATGTTAAATATTGATTTCTACATCAATTCTTGAAACAATGAATGTAGAAAGGATTGACATAAGAGAAAATAACTGACTCATTTACATTAGTGATAAACCACTTTCTGAGTAGTATTTTGTATGAAGAATGGTCGGATAAAAGTGAAAAGAAAAGATTTGACGAAAGAAGAACTAAGAAAGCATATATTGCATGGGATGACAATGATTCATCCGATGGTTTAGAAAAGGAGATTAATCTTTTAACCAAAGATTATGAAAGTGATGAAAACATCTCTCAATGATGAAAAACAAGGAGAAAAAGAATGATTCTCATCTTTGAAGATATAGACACTTCAATCCTGAAAAAGGTAATATCAAAATCATTATCTTATTAAAATTTCTCTTAAAGTTGAAATTTTCATTCAAACAATTTGACTATGATGACTAACAATTCTTTATTTGTTTGTCTTTTGATTGATTGAAATCATGAGTATATTTGCTTAATTTATTTCATTCTATTTGCATGAAATATTCATTCATTTATTCAAGTAAAATCATATTCTTCATACTTGTGTTGTAATTGTTCTTGATAAAATTGATTATCTTCATGTTTTGAATATTTTTGCATGACATGATATGTAAATTACATGATTGAAAATTAGTCATAAATTATTTTCAAAAATAGTTTTCAAAACTTCTTCTCTCCTAGAAAGCCTTCTATTTTTGTTTTCTGGCTAAAATAACCACTGGTAATCGATTACCATAATAGTGTAATCGATTACAAGCAGTTATTTCTGACAAAGTTGCTCTCTGGTAATCGATTACCATATTTGTATAATCGATTACGACGCGTCCCTACACCTATATATTCAAATTTCAAATTCTGAAACCTGCAACCTTTCATTCTCTCGAAAACCCTCGCCCCCAATTTTTCTTCCAGCCATATCTCACTCAATTCTTATCCAAATCACTCCCCACAAAGCCCAAACTTCATCTTTTTTCAATCTCTTTCATTTAAACCGATTGAAATCCCGAAAAAACTCTTCAAATGGTGGAACCATCGAAAAAGCGCAAAGGAACTTCGAGTCCTAGTCAGCGACATTCTGGGTCACAGGAAGCTCAAATTCCTCCCTCCATTCCCTCTGGGTCATTATTCTCATCAGAGGAACAACGTACATGGTACACAAACCTCTTTTCCTCTCGTTCCATTGTAGACCCAAAATTCATAGATATGGAGTTCTTCTCTAATGAGAATTTTGAATGCTTCCAAGCATTTGAAAACTCCAATCTTATTCCATTCATGTCTATGAAATTACCTGTCTATTCTGAGTTAGTTAAAGCTTTTTATTCAAATTTAGAAATTCATGAAGATGTTCGAATGTCTGAAATCTATGGGATTAAGATGGTCATTGACCAATCCCTATTCTATGATTTAACAAAATTGCCTAGTGAAGGTGTGCCTTTTGAGGGTACACTGATTGATGAATGGAAATTCGATTTCTCTGTGCATGATGCCCGCCGGTTGGTTTGCACCAACCAAGTGGATATGACCGGAAGACTTCTTGCCGGTTCATTGGCTTTTGAAAGCCGCATCCTCCATTACCTTATAGTTCGCATTTTGCTTCCTAGATCTTCAAACCTTGCCCAGGTTTCTGAAGAAGATCTCATTGTCATGTGGGCCTTTCATAAAGGTTTACAAATTGATTGGTCACATCTTGTTAGATATCGCATGCATAAGGCATTGCGATTGAATGCCCCATTGCCTTATCCTCACCTTGTTACCCTCTTCCTTCAACATTTCAACATCCCTCTTGATTCTGAACCTTATGTTCCAATCAAGAGATGATTCCTTATAGGCGTTTTAGTCATAGCATCCTTTGGTTATATTAAGGAGCATGATGGATCATGGGTAAAGAAGGGTGCTAGAAATATTGGTGAAGAAGGACATGAGGGAGAAGATTCATCTCTTCTTTCGAAGATTTTGGAAAGGTTTGATGGTCTTCAAACCTTTGTTGGTGAGAGGTTTGATACTTTGGAACTGCAAGTGGATATGCGCTTCAATGAAATGGAGTCAAGAATGACTAAGTTTGAAAAAGATGTATCTTACATCCGGTCAAGCTTTGATCTTCCACCACCGCCGCCACCATCGTCTTAGACTTTTATTTTAATATTAGTACTTTGATTTTCAGCCTTGTATTTTGGCTATATTATTATACTATTTGAACAATTTACTATTTCCCTATTTGCATGGTATGTTTGAACAATTATTAAGTATGTTATTTGACTATGTGGAGTTTATAATTTATCTATGCATGGTTGTTTGTTTCATGGTTTCATGGTTCTTGCTTCTTGCTTCATGATTTGGTTGATATTTTTTATGAACATTGTATGGATGGTTAAATTAAATTTATTTGATACGCACTTTGGCTTTTTGTTGATGCCAAAGGGGGAGAGAAATGGGATTAAATCAAGAATACACATAAGTAATCAACTTATTTTTAAGATAAGCATAAATTCAAAAACAAAGGGGGAGCATTTATAAGAGTGATCGACTAGGAAAAAGTGTGCATGTGTTTCTTGATTTCAAAAGTTGTCATCATCAAAAAGGGGGAGATTGTGGAAGCAAAGCTTCATGATGAATCAACAATGATTCAAAGGTGTTTTGATGATAACAATGATGACAACAAAAGATGATGACAAAAGTGATGAACAAAAAGCTCAAGTGAATCAAAGAACATCCATCTCAAGTGAATCAAAGAACATCCATCTCAAGAGAATCAAGAGCAAGTCAAGAGTTCAAGAATCAAGAAGAAAGCCTACAAACAAGAATCAAGATCAAGATTCAAGACTCAAGATTCAAGAATGAAGAAAAGACTCAATCAAGATAAGTATTAAAAAGTTTTTTTTCAAAACTTTGAATAGCACATGAGTTTTTGACAAAACCTTTACCAAAGAGTTTTTACTCTCTGGTAATCGATTACCATATTGTTGTAATCGATTACCAGTAGCAATATAAGTTTGAAAATGTTTTCAAACTAAATTTACAACGTTCCAAATATTTTCAAAAGGTTGTAATCGATTACAATGTTTTGGTAATCGATTACCAGTGTCATTGAACGTTGAAATTCAAATTTAAATGAGAAGAGTCACATTGTTTCACTCAAAAGCTTTGTGTAATCGATTACACATATTTGGTAATCGATTACCAGTGTTTGTTTCTGAAAAATCTAAAGATGTAACTCTTCAAAAAGGTTTTGACTTTTTCAAATGGGTTTTAAGTTTTTCTAAAAGTTATAACTCTTTTGAATGGTCTTCTTGACCAGACATAAAGAGTCTATAAAAGAAAGGCTTTGTTTTGCATTTTGTAATCAATCATTTTCCAATCTTGAACACTTTTCCAATTCATTCAAACAATCCTTTACAAGCCTTGAATCTCTTTGAACTTCTTCTTCTTCTTTGTACCAAAAGCTTTCTGAAGTTTTCTGGTTTTTCCAAACCTTGAAAACTTGTGCTATTCATCCTTTTCATTCTCTTCTCCCTTTTCCAAAAAGAATTCGCCAAGGACTAACCGCCTGAATTCTTTTTGTGTCTCTCTTCTCTCTTTTCCAAAAGAAGGAAGGACTAACCGCCTGAATTCTTTTGTGTCTCCCTTCTCCCTTGTCAAAGAATTCAACACGACACAGTCTGAGAATTCTTTTGATTCTTCCCATTCCCTAATACAAAAGCGTTCAAAGGTTTAACCGCCTGAGAATTCTTTTGTATCCCCATTCACAAAGTATCAAAGGTGTAACAGCCTGAGATCTTTGTCTTAACACATTGGAGGGTACATCCTTTGTGGTACAAGTAGAGGGTACATCTACTTGGGTTTGACTGAGAACAAGAGAGGGTACATCTCTTGTGGATCAGTTCTAGTGGAGGGTACATCCACTAGGTTCAAAGAGAACAAGGGAGAGTACATCCCTTGTGGATCTTTGCTTGTAAAAGGATTTTTACAAGGTTGAAAGAAATCTCAAGGACCGCAGGTCGCTTGGGGATTGGAGGTAGGCACGGGTTTATGCTGAACCAGTATAAAAATCCTTGTGTGTTTGTTTCCTTCTTCCCTACTCTTTTACTTTCCGCTGTGCATTTAATTTCCGCTTTTACTTTCTGTTAAGTTTCTCTTCTACTCCTCTTTCTCTTAACAATTTAGTAAACGCCTTAAAAGAGTAATTTTTAATTGGTAAAGTTTTAGGAATAATTAATTCAACCCCCCCTTCTTAATTATTCTGAGGCCACTCGATCCAACAACAATCACTCCCCACCCTTGTCAGTGCTCAAGATGTTACATATGCCCCTGAGAGTCAACGTCTCGACCACTTATGGGCATTATAGTCAGCCATAAAGATACTTGTTATGACCAACTATTGTTGAGGTTTCTTTTTCAAATGTCTTTGTGTTTAACATGGTTGCTTTGAGTTTTGCTTTAACTTGCGCTCTTTTATGCAATGTCAAGCTACCAACCAAAATTAATAAAATTTCATTTGTAGGATATTATCCTTGGTGCTTTGCTTGCCAATTTGGCCTTGTGTAGGCTATAACACTTGCTATTGCTCGCCAATTTGGCCTTATGTAAGATATAACCCGTTATATCAAAATTCCCATTGATGTAGAAATCCAATTGAGGCAAACCATATATATTTCTCAAGGTTTTTTGACATAAGGAGTTCAGTTTTGGATTCAAAATCCTCCAATTCCACTCTTATTTGGTCAAAATTAAAAAATGCTCTGCACTTAGCCTATAAAGTTCTCAAACTTCTTTCCTAAATTCCAAGAGTTGTAGAAATCCATTTCATACAAATTTTATATCAAACCCTATGTTTTTAAATATGAGAAACTCAATTCCATGAACAAAATATATAGAAAACAAGCCCATATGCACACTTCGTTCCAAACAGTGCAACATTTACCAAAAGAGCACAAAACTTGAAATTATGGTTTCATAGGCTCTATTAACTCAAATGGGTGTATTATATGTCTAACCCTAGGTTTTTGGACCTTATAGGTTCAATTTTGAGGTCCATATAAACATATTCCTACTCCAATTTACTAATTATTGATTGAGGTTTGATGATTGTTCTTGAAATTTTGAATGTCATTGATATATGTGTTTGAGAGTTTTGATACTTGTTTTGGTTGTATATTTTGATTGTTGATTGTTGTTGATGATTGTTATGTGTATGTTTTGAGAGTTTTGCTTTTGATAATCCTGAATGTGTATGTTTTTGTGAGTGAAAAATAGTTAGACTTTATGAAAACTCTATGTTTTTAGGGTTTGGTAATCGATTACCATTCCTTGTAATCGATTACCATAAAACAGGCCCTGTAATCAATTACAATAGGCTGTAATCGATTACCAGAGGGCTTGGTCAGTTGCAGGATACTCCTGTAATCGATTACCGTGAGTTGTAATCGATTACATCTCATCCCTGTCTATAAATACTGCATTTTTCTTACTCCTTGCGCAGCCCTCTTCTCCCCCACTCTCTTTGACGGCGCCCCTCCCTCTTTAAACTTCAAATCTCCATAACTTTCTCATTTCTTGTCCAAATCACTTCAAACAAAGCTCAAATTTCTTCTTTTTCAATTCTCTACAAAGCCCACCAATCAGAATTTGTAGAAACAAGCTCAAATGGAAGAATCCTCAATGAAGAGAAAGGGATCCTCCTCCACCACCACCGCTGCAGGCCAACGCCTCCATGACACATTCGGTGACCCACCAACACCAAATCCTCCTTCTTTTTCATCTCCCAGGTCATTAACTCTATTTTCTTTTGATGACCAGCGTTAAAGGTATTATTCCCAATTCTCCAATCGTGTCATTCTTGATCCTAAGTATTTAGATGTCGAATTCTTTGATGGTGAAGCCTTTGATTGCTATCAAGTGTTTCTAAATTCTGAATTAGTTGAGTTTATGTCTATGAAATTGACATATTATCCTGAATTAGTTAGAGTCTTTTGCAATAATCTAAAAATTCAGGATGGAGTCATTTTTTCTGAGGTGCATCAAATACCTATTGTTGTTGATCAATCTCTATTTTATTCTCTGACTAAACTGAGCAGTCAGGGTGTTCCTTTTAAGGGCACTCTAGTTGATGACTAGAAGCATGTCTATTCTAGTCATGATGCCTGTAAAATGGTCTACAATGACCATGCTGATATGACCGGCAGATTGCTTGCTAGGTCATTCACCTTTGAGTGTCGTATCATGCATTATATCCTTTGTCGAGTCTTGCTTCCTAGGTCCACCAATCTTGCTCAGGCCTCTGAGGAGGATTTAATCTTGTTATGGGCTCTTCAAACCGGTCACCAAATTGACTGGGCCCATCTTGTTAGGTACCGAATGCATAAGGCATTACGGGCAATGCACCTCTTCTGTATCCTCATCTTGTTACTTTGTTTTTTCAGCATTTCAATGTTCCTTTAGATGATGAACCTTTTGTTAAGGTTAAAAGATCTTTTTCTATTGGTGCTGGTGCTGTTACTTCTTTTGGATACTGGAAGGATATGGATGGCCAATGGGTGCGTAAGCAAGACCTGCCACCTCCTATTCCCGATGAATGCACATCCTCTCCACCACCACAGCGAGATACCTCTTCCTCCTTATTAAATGACGTCTTCACTAAGCTACGTGATCTTTGAGCTTTTGTCAGCGATCACTTTGATGCAATGGACTCTCGTATCACACGTCTTGAAGATGACATGAGCTTCATCCGACGTTGCTTTGATCCTCCTGCGGATTCTTAGACGTTTCTAGTATTATACGTCCTTAATTTTGTAGACATTTTACTATTTCTGCTTTGTATTTGGCTCTAGTTATTTAGCACTTTAGTTAATTTTGTGTTTTGCTTTGGATCTTTAGCATTTGGTTGGTTTATGCTTTGCTTTGTATATTTAGCATTTGGTTGGATTATGCTTTGGTTTGGATGTTTAGTCTTTGTTTTGCAATGCATGATTAGTTTTTGTTATTGGTTGTTGTCATACCCTAATTTCGTCCGGGGATTATTATTTGATGATATACAACCTTTGATTGGCCGCTTCAAGATACTTGGCACCCTTTGTTGCACAATATGTGAAGTCCCGAGGCGTGCCAAAAATCAAAAGGAAGCAGGCTTACGCGATCCGTGAAGTTCCGTAATGTGGCGGAAACCAAAAAGAGGTGTTTTTGCGCGATCCGTGAGTTTCCATAACTTCTTCGAATGCTAAAAAAGAGTAAATACATAATCCGTAAGGATTCGTAACCTTGCGGAAAGAAAATAGGTAGCGTTACAAAATTCGTAAAGTTTCGTAACGTTATGGAAAAAGAATTACCAAAAAAGGTAAGGGATGGTGTATTTAGTAAAAAGGGGGGTACAAATAGCAATCAGGCCCACTTGGGCCTTCCAGATTCTTCCTCCAGAAGGCTGTTGCTTCTGGAGGAAGCAACGATGCTCGCCTGGGCGAGCTGAGCTCGCCTGGGCGAGCTGGGTGGCAAGCTCCTCCCCTATTTTTCTATAAATAGGGGGAGGAGTGAAGGGAGAAGGGGTTCAGCCTTCTTGGCACTTCGTATTCTCTTAAATTTGCTGAGGAAAATTGTTTCCGTGAAGAAAATCCAAGCCGAGGCGCTTTCGTAACGTTTCCGTGAGTAATTACGCGAAGATTCTCGACCGTTCTTCAACATTCATCGTTCGTTCTTCGTTTTCTTCAGTCTTCAACGGGTAAGTACCTCAAACCGAGCTTTTCAATTCATTCTATGTACCCGTGGTGGTCCACATTTTGTTTCATGTATTTTTATTCTCGTTTTCATTCGCTTTCTATACCCCCTTTTGACGTGCTTCAGTCATTTATTTAAGTTGTTTCTCGCCTAATCTAAAAATAAAATAAATTTCCACCGATCATTTGAATTGTATCATCCGTTAATTTCTGTTAAAAAGAATTCTGACCGTTCGGTCATGCCGTAACCACGTTGGAAATAAAGAAAGAGGTAAAATAATAATATAATAATCAAAAAAATACCTTTTAGTAAAATAAAGCGAAAAATCAATCGGACGTTTTCTCTTTGGGATTTCTCATTCTTAATTGAATTGACTAATAACTAAAGTGAAACTAAGGCTAAAATCAACTCGCCTAGTCAAGCTCGTCCACAAAAATAGGGTTTTGAAAGTTTATCATTTCAGTTTCTTACCAAGTAAAATGGATCATTTTTAAGGTCCAACGCCTTAAAATGATCACCTTTCAAAGTAAAAGAATCGCTTGATTCACGCATAAGAAAGAACTACGTAGGTCTGATTTCCTCTTTGATGGAGGGTACGTAGGAGCAAGAGCCCCGCTTTTGTCGACCTCAAAAAATAAAAAGAAATAAAAGTTAAGGCAACACAATTTCCACAATTCTAAAAAATAGGCTGTTGTCCTTTCAGACAAACGTGAGAGGTGCTAATACCTTCCTCAAACGTAAATAAAACTCCCGAACTTAGAATTTTCATTTTGACTGGTTTCCTTCGGTTTTCCCAACGTTTTCCACAAATAAATGTTGGTGGTGACTCCGCGCATCTTTCCTCCTTTGGAAGGCGCACCGCGCATCGCCCTCGCTCGCCCGCAAAAGGGCACGTTGCGATAGTTGGCGACTCCACTGGGGACTATTTTTGTGAGTTAGGCCTATTTTAAGGAATTGTGGATTTGTGAAACTTTGTGTGTGCATTTGTTGAACTGTGTAAAATGTAAATAATTGTTGTCTATTTCGCATTCTTTACACTGCATTCTAAGCACCCACGGGTTTGAGTAAAAAAGGGGCCCTATACCCGGGTTCATGGGAATTTAAGGAGTGGAGGTGAATCTATCATCATGCTAGGTCTCCGACTTGCTTGATAATAGTGAAACCTCGTCTAGAGCTTTCTCTCTTTATAATGTATTGTCGCTGGTATTCCATACCGCCACAATATTATTATCTTGAGTGATGATACCTCTAGAAAACAGCCGTGTGAGTTATGAAAGCTAAACCAAAAATAAAAGACAAGAAAGAAACCAAAAGATGAAATGAACGCTAAACCAAAAGGAAATTTAACATGAAATTAATTCAATGAGATTCAAGGAAAAATAAAGCAAAAGGACAACACGACAAGCCAAGGTGAAACACAAAGGAAGTCCTAGAATGGCACTAGATTAGATTAACAAACTAAAAACAAGACTCAAAGCAAAATTCTAGTTATGTCAATTTGTCAACACACCTAAAAGATGGAAAACTCCAAGAAGTCAAATAGGTTTGTAATACAACTCAAAATAATGAACAATTTTCAAGCAAATCAAGCATACATATTTTTGTTGCTTGTTCTGGACGTGTATTTTGACATTAATCTTTATCGTCTTTTCTCTCTCATTCCTTTTTCTTTTTGTTCATTCTTTTTCCATGGTTTTTGTCCAGATGTCTATTTTATCCAGTTAAAATTTCAGCTCAAACCTCGACGTATTCAAGCCATAGCGGAGTTAAGAAGACAATGTGCCAAAATTGACAACAACCAGAATTTCAACCTAAAAATCAAGAGTAGTGTTTATCTTGTTTAAGGCTTGGATAGTTACAATTTGTGTTTGCTCATGCTCAATTTTCTTGGATAACACAATTCAGGAGAGTTTAAGACTGATTTTGATTCATAAATCTAGCCACAACTCAGCACCACAACTCAATTTCTCACTAATTCTCTACCATTAATGTTGATTGCTTGTGCCAGTATGTCCAAGAGATTGGGTATCGAGAAAGTAGTTTAGAATCTGCGACCATGTGGGAGGCGGGGTAGAATACATTAGCCAATTGGGGATGAGTGATAGAGATGAGTAGAGAATTGTGAAGTTACAGTGGATCGAGTGTATTCTAAGTCCAAACCTAGATATTCATTCATGAAGATCGACGCCACCATCCAAGTCTAGTATTTCTATCTTTACATACTTATTTTATCATCATTTAATTTTTATTGCAATTTATTTTATGTTATTTATTTCATGACCATCAAGAAACAAAAACAGAAAAACCTAGTTCTTAGTTAAATAATAACATGAAATCCCTCATTTATTCCTTTAGGAGACGACCTGAATGATAGTTTAGTTACTACATCATGATTGGGTTACACTTGGTCTATATGTTGAATCTAACATGAAATGAAACCCTAACAAGTTCTTGGAATCGTTGCCAGTCCCTCTGGTAGATTAGGAAGTTGGATGGTGTTGGCTTCCCCCAATGTATAGGTAAGGTAGTCCATAAGTGTCCGAGCCTGATTAGCTACCATTGCTTTTTCTCTCTTTTCACGGATCTCTACACAAATTTTTCATATTACTTGTAAATATCAATTATGCATTGAAGTGGTGGATTTTGGGACCTAGTTTTCATGCACTAAAAAATAGACGAAAAGATCAAGTGCACCGAGAAATAAAAGAATAAAATAAAAAATAGCAGAAAATTAAATAAATAGTAAAATAATTTCTATAAACAAAATTGTTTGGTATACCGAAATTAAAGTAGTTGGCGATTCCGAAACTAGTCCCTGGCAACAGTGCCAGAAACTTTATTCGTAAAATATGTAAGGCTCACATAAAGGCAAGTGTACCCTAAAAAACATTATGGAACTCACAAACCAAGATAGGGGTGAATTGGTTTATAAAACAAAACAAACTTTTAAAACCAGAGTTAAAAAAAAAACTTCTTTTGCACGAATCGTATCACAAAGCTTGATAAACCAATACTCAATCAATCACCCTTTGCACAAAAACCTTGTTAAAGTTCTTTCTTTCAAAAAGATATTTTCTTTAACCTTTAGTAAATTGACTAAGAACAAAATAAGAAAGAAAGATAAGATCAAGAGAAGAAGTACACCAATTTTTATACTAGTTCATTGTCTTAAAAACAACTATGCAATTGTTTATGATAAGTTTGTAGTCGATTATACCGAGACACTTGTCTGTAAGCTTAAAAAACTTGTGTAATTGATTATTGTATGGCTGTAATCGATTAAAATAGAGACTCTTAACATCAGAAGAAATTTTCTAACTTTAAAAGCTTTATCTTTACTCCTACATGATGATGCATGATACACATATGAAATCATAGTGACTAAGATGCAACAAACAATACAACAATAAAGAGAGTGGGGCATGTAAAAGAAAAATCTTCTTCAAGCTCTTCTTCAAGTTTTAAGGCTAAGTCTTCATGTTGCTCCCCTATCCCTAACATACCCTATGCAATAGTAATAGTAGACTCTAAAGTCCAAATATTGAACCCAAAGGACCAGTGGTATTCACAGTTAAAAAGAAAATAGGATTTAAATCTTTTTATCGTTATTAAACTAATAGTAGAGATAACTATAAAGAGGATTTAAATATTTTTATGGTTTTGGTTTTTATTAGAAAGAAAATAAACAAATGTATAGAGAGGTTTTGAGTTATGATAAGAATAGCCAAGGGTTATGACTCACACTAGTACCAATTTTCCTCCAACCCCAGTCCTAATGAAATTCTTTTCCCAGTTAGTTATCGATTCCTAAAATCAACTAAAGCCTACGATCAAGGTTACAAAATGTTGTTTGCCTTAAATCAATACCCCAACTATCATGGATCTATCAATTTAAGTCAGCAAATAAAATCAATTGTAGGGATGATTAATTAAAGATTAACTAATCTATTAGAGATTACCCAAATAGTTTGATCACGCAATTTGGTGCAAAACATTCTCCACCTAGATCTACCAATTACATGAAAATGATAACTAATATGCAATTGATTAAGTATTAGATTGGTTAGTTCCAAATAAATAGTAAATTCAAGGAAGAAAATTAATTAGCATAAAACAATGAGGAATTCCATTAAGACAAGCACAATAGTACATTTGGACAATTATATCATAATCCTCGGACTAGGAGGACTAGTCGTTCATGATCAAAGAAAAATTAGCAATCCTGTATTAAGACAAGCACAATAATACTTTTGGACAATAGGGAAGAATGATGATCACAATCTATCCTAACGGTGCTATCCTTGCTTCACGGCTCTCAAAATCCGTCAAGGTTCTCTCAAATTGATAAAAAAGATAAGAATAAAACTGAAGAATTCCCCCACCCCTAAAAGATAGAGTCCTCATTCCTTATTTATAATATTATGTGGAGGTTCTCCTTCTTTGTTTCCTTAATTAAAAAATATTATCATTTAGGATTTAAATATGATAGGTGATCCTTGCAATCTCGAAGTGACACGTGACACAAGCAGACAAAATTATTGTGGTCGTACAAAATTACCATGACCTTGGTCTTTTGATTAGCTCCAAGAGTTCATGATAATTAGTTCTTTTTCACATGAAACCTCAAAAGAATTGAATTTTCCAAATAAAATATATCAAAATGAATGGATATAACATGAAAACTCACATCAAAATACAGTTAAATATGGGTTTATCAGTTAGAAGTTTCAATAAGATATCTAAAAATGTGTTTAACAACAAATAAATGGACTTCCTTTGTTCTTTTGAAACCTTGCACATAAGAAAACATTGAAAATTGTATCAGGATTGGACGTTGTAAGGTATAGCAGCAATCCAAGCATTCCTTTGTATTGAGTCCCGTCCACCTTTTTAGATTCTTCATCCAACCCAAGGTATGTCGTTGGATGCATAGGTGTCTTCATCTCTTTTGCATCTCCCATGTTGAACTTCTTTAGAAGTTCTTTCACATACTTGGTTTGATGGATGTAAATTCGATTTCTTGTTTACTTTATTTGCAGTCCAAGGAAAATCTTCGACTCTCCCATCATGCTCATGTCAAATTTTGTCTCCATCAGCTTAGGAAAATCCTCATACAACATTTCATTAGTAGCACCAAATATAATGTTATCAACATAATCTTGTACTCATATAAATAGTGAAGCGTAGTTTTTACATAATAGGGTTGTGTCAACTTTTCCTCTTTCAAAGCCATTTTCCAAAAGGAAAGAACTCATTTTTTCATACCAATGTCAAAGAGCTTGCTTGAGTTCATACAAAACTTTGTTAAGTTTGAAAACATGGTGATGAAGAGTATCACTCTCAAACCCAGGTGGTTGTTCAACATAAACATCCTTTTAGATAAGTCCATTAATATAGCTTCATACTATTAAGAGCCAGAAATGAAAGTAAAATTCGTATTTCCTCTAGATGAGCCACATGATTATAGATTTCTTTATAATCTACATCTTTTTGTTGTGAGTAACCTTAGGCCACTAACCATTCCTTGTTCCTTGATAACGACTATCTAATCATTAAAAAACAAATTTAATAGGGAATTCTATAGCACAGGATTAACCTAGGTCAAACTCAAAAATATGATTCAATATGGTTCCTATATTCATTCACTTATAAATAGGAAGGGCGATTTTTGTCAAACAGTTAGTGAGCAACTCTAAAAGAATGTGAAAACACAAAAACAAAATTGAAGAAACAAAATAGAACAAGAACAAAATACAATTCAAGATTAAAATCATCAATCCAATTCACCAAACCAATGCAAATAGAATTATCATTGTTACTACAAATGATGTTCAATGTGAAAGTTCACTAAAATGCATTAGAGAAAGTTCAATTGAATCAAATCTCTAAATTGTTTGAAAACGCAAATTAGAGTGGACAATCATCCAAATAATTTGTGATTAAATTCTGAAATTAGGAAATGAATCCATAAACTAATCTATTTTCAATCCTAAGCATAATCACAATCATGAAAAATGACAATAGGATTGAAGAGAAAGAAGAACATTCACAAAGAGAAAAAATCTCAAACTAGGACTCAAATTAAGCTTTTCTTGGAGTTGGATCCTTGGATTGATTAATTTTTTAGTCCTCCATGATCATCACCAATGGAGAAACCACAAATTTTGTATGTGAAAATGGTGGAACATAAGTGAAAAGATGAAGAACACTTGAGAGAAAAAGAGAGAAAAGAGAAAGCTTGTACAACAAGTTTTGTACAAAATGAAGTGTAGTGAAGTTTTACAATGAAGTTCTCCAAATGGAGTTCTATTCTTAACTAACTATCTAACACTAATACACATTGTGTTAGTAACTAACTACCTAACTAACTAACTAAACTAATTACACAAAACAAAAGCCCAAACTTGCAGCCCAATTCTTCAAGTGCAGAGGTTCTGACTTCCAAGCTTAATTTGACCCTCGATATGGCAAAATTGGCCAAAGCATATAAAAAAATTGAATATCCTTTTATTATATTTCCAGGGACTACTCATATGTTCCATTTGGGGTTTTGTAGTGTCCTCTAGACCTTACATAAGATAGATAGGTCAAGTAAGCACAAAATCTCAAAATTTAGCTACAATTCTCAATTAAGCTCAATCATTTACCTTAGACCAAAACTAAGTTGAGCTGAGAAAACAATAGTCAAAGAGATATCAATTAAGCTAAGAAGAATAAAAAATATTAAACTAAAAATTCTCAATTATTCCTCATAGCCTTGCAATTCTCATCCAGCTTGTTACGAAAGACCCACTTGGCTCCAACAATTTTCTTGTCTTTTGGTAGCTCTACTAACTTCAAATGTTATTCTTTTGGAAATGATTGAGCTCCTCTTGAATAGCCTTCACCTATTTCTCGTCTTGCATTACCTCATCTATGTGTTTGGGTTCCACTTCTAAGATCAATGCAGTACGACCTTGTGATCTGAGTGATGACCTTGTTTGAACATGTTATGTTGGGTCACCAATGATTTGGCTCTCTAGATGGCTTCTTCTCATTATGCATCTAGTGGGTTCCCTGACTTCTGCTTGAGTACCATCCATATGCTAAGTGGATGCTTCAACTTTTGGACTTTGATTGGATGAAACCTTATCTTTAATACAATCGTCCAGTCTCAAATTTGCAAAGGACTTATCTAGCTCTGATAAATCTTTATCAAGCTCAGTGTCATTAAACTTTACATGAATAGTTTCCTCAACTACCTCTGAATGCCTTAGATGTTCTAGAGCTAAGAATAAAACATTTGCACCCAAATGGATGAAACTATGATATGTTGGGTTTTTGTCTCCTCCACAATTCATAGGGAGTTTTTGTTTAGAATGGGTCTTATACAATTGTTTTTGTAAATTATGGGCAGTATTCAGTGCTTTAGCCTAAAAGTGTGTAGGGGTTGAATTATCATTAAACATTGTAGAGATTTGCCCTTCCTCTCAACTACCTCATTCTGTTGAGGTATTCTTGGTGTTGAAAAGTCATGGAGAATACCATTATCTTCACAGAATAGTTAAAAATTATCAATCTCAAATTCTCCCATATGATCACTTTTGATTAAGGTAATGCATAATTCTTTTCATTTTGAATTCTTTTACAAAATTTAAAGAAGACACTAAAAGATTCATTCTTCTAGGCTAGGAAGTTAACCCATGTCCATTTAGAGTAGTCATCGGCTCTGATGAGTCAATACCTTTTTTCCCCTGATAGATGTCTTTTGGTTGGACTAAACAGATCAATATGTAAGGTCTTGAGGTGGAAACAATGTTTTTTCTTGAAAAAAGAGTTTTTTAATTTTTTTCCCTTTTCACATGCCTCATAAAGTAAATCATCTTTGTATGACATACTTGGTAATCCTCTTACGAGGTTATGTTTTTGTAGCTTTGAGATTAACCTGAAGCTTGCATGACCAAGTTTCTTATGCCGCAAGCAACGATTTTCTCTGCTAGACAACTAGTGTGATACCTTTTGATCTGATAGTTCACCCAGCTTGATCTTGTAGAGGTTACTTTTCATCTTAGCAGAAAATAGTAGAGACCCATCCTTGTTCTAGACGACACACTCATCCTTGTTAAAAGAAACACAATATCCATTATCTCATAACTGACTTATGCTCAACATATTGTGTTTGAGACCTTTAACAAATAATACAATATCAATATAGGGATAAAGATGTATACCTATCTCACCCACTCTTGTTATTTGCCCATTTTGATTGCCTCTAAAAGTGACGGTTCCACCGTGATAAGGAGCTAGGCATTGGAACATACACATTTCTCTTATCATGTGCCATAGGCAACCATAGTTCAGATACCATGATAGTTGTTCACTGCCTACTATAAAGGACATCTACAACATAAATTATCTTTTTCTTAGGTACCAAAATCTCTTTGGGTCCTCTCTTGTTAGTTTTAAATGCATTGGATGCATCCTTTCTAGGTCGGACCTTGCATTTGGACATCATATGTCCAACTTTGGCACAAAAGTAGCAAACAACAATATCCTCATCATGAACATAAATCTGTCCCTTATATCCATTTCCAAATCTGTTTGTGGGACATCTATAGTATCTTAATAGTTTGTCAAGTCTTTTTGTTCCACCAACAAATTTGGCCATTGTAGACTTTAAGGTTCCAATTTCCTCATGAATTTTTACAACATCTTCAGGCTGACCCTTGAATTCTTCATTCTTCAAAAGATTTCCATTTAAAACTTTCACAAATCTTTTTGTTCTTCATATTCCACCCTAAGATTATGTTTGCTCTTTTCAAAATCCTTATAATCTCTGTTTACTTATGCACATTCTCTCAAAAGATCATTTCTTTCTTCATTTTGATAATCATGAAGTTCATTAAGTTCTTTCAAATCTTTTTGTAAAGCTTTCAGTTTGTTTTCCTACACCTAAATGTTTTTCAATAGATTAGATTTTTCTTTGGTAATTGTCTCATTCTCAAGATAAAGCTTAGAAATTTTTATCTTAAGATTTTCATAGGCATCATATGTTTGAGTGGACTCATCTAGAGAAACATCTACTTTGTCTTGAAAGACTTTTTCAAGTTCCTTTTGATCTTTGGATAGCTTTTTAAAATCTTTTTGCAAGTTTTTGTAAGCTTTTTGAAAGAATGGACAAGTTTGATAATATTTCATGATAGGCTTGTTTAAGAGATTCAGTATCATCAAAGTTTACATCATCCTCTTAGTTTAATTTAGATTCTTTAGAGGTTGTATCCACCATCAGACACGGGTTGGCTTCCTCTTCATCCTCGTCAGATAAGGTGTTGCTCAGGTCTTCCCAGGTGCTCATGAGGCCATTCTTTTCTTTGAACTTGTAGTACTTCTTCTTGTCCTCAGACTTTTCTAGTTCTAGACATTTAGACTTGAAGTGTCCAGGCTTCATGCATTCCTAGTATATTATGGAGCTTTTGTCTTTGTCCTTCCTTTCCTTGAACACCTTTTTGGAAGATTTATTCCATTTGGATATGCTTTTATTCTTCCACATTTTACAGATCTTTTGTGAGATGAAAGTGAGCTCATCTTCATCAAACTCATCCTCATATTCTTTATTAGAGGGGTTTTCCACTTTAAGAGCTCTAGATGAGCTTTTGGAGGATGATTTTGAGGATGGCTCTTCAGACAACGAGGCCTTTTTGGTCTTATGGACGTTGAGTGCCAAAGACTTCGCCTTCTTAAGTCCTCCATCCTGCTAGATTTCTTGTTCATGAACTTTAAGAGTTCCAACCGGCTCTTCAAGGGGAATTGAGTCAAGGTTCTTTAGGGCCCTTAGTGTTGTTACTTGTGGTCTCCATTTCCTACACAAACTTCTCAAAATTTTGTCAATATGATCATAGTTATCATAAGTTCTTCTTAGGGATCTTAATTCATTTAGAATGGTTTGGAAATGCCCAAACACACTTTGTATGTCTTTTCATTCCTCCATAGTGAAGAGTTCATACTTAAATGTGAGGAGACTTAATTTGTTCATCATTACCTGTGACGTTCCATCGTAAGTTATAGCTAAGGTGTCCCACATCTGTTTGGCACTCTTGAAACTATGTACTTTGGTGTACTCTTCTTCTAATAGAGCATACAACATAATGTTCCGAGTCTTGGAGTTGAGCAAGAATCTAAGTTTTTGCTCCTCCATACACTGGATTCTTGGGATCTCATTTAGTTCATCATCATATGGAATATAATTATCATTTTCTACTATGCCCCATAGGTTGATGTGAATGGACTCAAAGTGATCTATTATTTGCACCTTCCAATAATCATGATTCACACCATTGAACATGGGTGGCTTGTTGGTAGAGTATCCTTCTTCCATTTTTGAATCTTTTCCTCGATATTCTTAAATACTCAACCATGAGGTCAAGCTCCGATGCCAACTAAAATACCAAAACTCACACTAGAAGGGAGGTTGAATAGCGTGTTAATTAATACAAGTTTATTTTTTTTTTCACAAATGAAGGATTTTAATCAACAAATTTGAAAAACACAATTGGGTATTTCGTCCAATAATTGTAAACAAGGTTCTCACAAATTTTTTTCAAATAAACACTTCGTGAGAAAGTGTGTCAAGATGAGCTTAAAAGAATACTTTGACAATTAGCTTAAGAGAGAAATTGAAATACTTGGTTTATATTAGCTCACTCAATTAGAGCTACGTCCAATTCTCCTTTACAAAAGTACAAAGGGTTTCACTAATCAGAACTTGATTACAAACAAGTATTATATCCTACCAGTCCTAGCTACACAAGTATTCTCCAGGTCATTGCTAGCACATCCTTAGACTCCCCCTGAATCTAAGAACACTAAGTATTATTTTTCTCTAAGTCATTCTTAACTTTCACAAACAAAAGTTTGAGTGAATACAATGATTCAATAACACTCAAAGAGTAAATATACAATAAAGCTCAAATACAAATAAACTTTGCCTAGCAAAGGATGAACAAATTAAGTGCAAGTGTGTTGTCCACTGATTTTAACTGGGTTTCTTTTCAGATAACCTTTTCTCATTTTCACTTGATATTTCTTCGTGTTTGATTCCTAAGCATGAGACGCCTTTTATAGACATCAGTGAAGGATCTGTTACAGGATCAATGTTGAGTCTTGAAATGACCGTTGTGTCACAAAAGGAGGCGATGCAACCTGGCATACTTTGATTAGAGAGGAAACGAAAATAGGTACTAACAACCATATATGCTCCTCTTCCGCAACGAAAGCCACCCTAGAGGGAATATTCTACAAATTCCTTCTATTCCCCTCTATTTTATTATTTCCTTAAATTCAAATGTTAGCAATTCAAATAAAGAGAGACAAATATGAATTCAAAAAGCAACTCCGTGCACTTCCCTTTGTGGCTAACATTGTCCTTTCATACTTTGTTGGATGTCATTTATAAAGGTATAAAATGAAGTGTATAAGTGATTTAAGTCCAATGGACGTGAATTAAAACAAATGAGTGTGTAAATATTGGTTTTTGCAATAACTGGATGTGATTATTTTAATAGTGCGTTGGACGCTAAATATGTCTTAATAAAACAGTTTTCCACATATGAATGGACGCATACTTACAAGAGTTATAGAGAATCATCTAATAACACGTTAGCTTGTTTATATAGCAGGTCATGTTCACTTAACAATAACTCATTAATTTATGAATAATTTATATATTTGTAATCATCAAAATTCAAGGTAGGCCGTGCCTTTCAATGGTAAGTGGACCATCTAAATCTAACAATAAGAAATTTATAAAAGCAGTAAAAGACACACATGTATTACGAAAATATCATAAACAATTTCAATTATTTGAAAAGACACACATTCAACATATTAGAAACAAAAAAAACTATGAAAGTAGAATATTGAATATCAAATTAAACTTCATGTCTACTCGACATGAATTTCAAATGTTGTAATGATAGTTTTGATATATAATAACTAAACTCATTCTTGACAATGATAACAATAATCTCGGTTCTATTATTTCTAGAAACCCCAAATCAGTTGAGCTTCCTTCTTTTAATCACATCTCCCTTGAGAGCTCCTTCCAACCATAAGTCAGATAACATTTTGCCCTTATTCTTCCACCTGAAACGTGTCCACTTGAAACCTTCTTCAATCTCCAAACAACACAACTTGGGTTTTGCAGGTAATGCCTTTGCAACAAATTCAGCATCCAAATACAAAAAAAAAGGAAAGAAATGTGGGATTCTAAGATAAATTATTGAATTATAATTAAAACATTAAGTCATATGTTTTGCCATTTGCTATTTTACGAGCCTGATTGTTCTATAAAGGTCAAAATTTGGTGAGATAACTTTGTGCAGAGGTCCCGAGAAGGGCAATGAGTTTGTGCATTTGAAAAAGATAATTAAAGTCCATAAAGTTCAAGTTTAGGGGCTATTGAAGTTGGTGTTGTTATCTAGTCCATAAATTAACTATTTATTATTCGCTGTGAAATTATTCTAAAATAATACTTCTTTCATATCTAATTATAAGAACTTATTAATTAATTTACATATTTTAAAAAAATAGTTAATTTAATTAACCATATTACTTGTTAATTAATTCCATTATCATTTCAAAATTATTTTTTCTTATCTTTTTATCCACTTAATTATTTTTTATTGATATTTAGAAACAAAATAATTAAATAAATGGAAAAAAAATAATTGATGCATCTAGAAATTAGAAAAGGATCCTATAAAAAAGATAAATAAATTTCTGAAAAGTTTTTATAATTGAAAACCAAGTACTTTTTTATTCATTAATATGATACTTTACTATTCGCTGTCAAATTATTCTAAAATAAAATAAGGATATATTAAAAAGCTATAATTAATTCAATTATTACTATCCGATACTTGAACAAGGATTAATTAATTCTAATGTTGTCATAATATCCTTAAATGGATTGTTAAAAATGTGGTAATATTTTTACACAATTTTGAATAAAAGGAGAGAATAATAAGTTATACACTAATTCCTAAAATTGAAAATATTGCGATTAATTTAATCTCTAGAAATTATAAAAATTATAAAAACCACGGTAATTTTGATTTCTCACGTTGGAAAACAATGTCATTTCAGAAACTAATATGATTAATTATATGAAATAAAATACTAAAATGGATGAAGCACAACTTTCTCGTGATGCTTTTTATTTCCAGCAATGAAGCTAATAATTATAGGGAAAAAAAATACATTGCTTGCTTCCAAGCACAAGCAGAATAATTAGTTAAAAATCTGGTCACCAATTTTGGCACAACAGCAAAATGCATTTTCTGGTGGAACGCATTTCCCTATTTGATAGCCATTGGCCTTGCAGAAGGCCTCGCATTTCCCTTTCGGATATTGCTGGCATGTTCCTGGACACCACTGCTTGCAGCTAACTCCTGCATTTTTATGGGTACTTTAAATTATGAACAATATATATTAAAGAAAAGTATAAATACAAAAATATTGCGTCAATAAATCTGTTTTGAAATTTATTTGTGTACATACCAACTGAAAATAGAACAACAAGCATGGCTGCTGCAAAGATCATAAATTTCAGAAAACTCATTGAGACATGTGAGCGAGCCATTCCTGTGTATGTATGTAGCTTGTGGCACTCTGTATCTACTGCATTGTCAAGTTTATATAATACTATTCAGTGTAAGTATCTCTTTACTTGGTACAAAATCAAAATAGAATCACATATTTATAATATAATATTTTTAGTACATATATCCTTTAATCCTTTAATTATAAATTTATAGACAGTAGTAAGTGGACATATTCTTTGACTGATTTATTTCGATATGCACTAAAAATTGATTTTTTTATTTATCACAATTTTTATTTACATATTTGCAAGTTATTATTTATAAAATGTTAAGTCAATTAAGATATTAAAATATGCCTTATTTATTTTTTTATATTATAAAAAAGGCTATTTATTGGGAGATGAATAGAACAAATAAGTGTGTAAAAAGAGAATGATAAAAAAGGAACAAAATGTTGAAGGAAATAAAAGAAGAAAAACATGCATGTAATTTTTTCTGTATAACTAAATCATTTGTCAAAGTTAGAAATCACTAAGCATAAGGAGCATATATGAAGCCATTTCAAATATTACGATATTCTCTTTTCTTACGTTAAAAAATACACTTATTTCCTATGACAGATTCAATTATATGAAACTTTTCTTTTTAAAATTTTTTTGTTAACTTCCATTAAAAAAAAAACTTATCGTTAAAACATCCTTTATACAAGAAAAATGACCTATACCTACAGACAAAAACTGTCGCTATAAATAAAAAAATCCGTAGGTAAATGTATGATAGACTTTGTCTTACAGACATTTCTTCTGTCAACTTTGAGGGGGCGTATAATGACGGTTAATTGTCTGTCACTATAGATTTTACCTACTATGTATAGTGTGTAGGTAAAAGTCATTAACTTCTACTTACATTTTCTAATTGTAGGTAAAAGTCTTTAATATGTATCTATCATCTTCAACTGTAGGTAAAAATCATTAACTTCTACTTACATTTTCTAACTGTAGGTAAAAGTCTTTAATATGAACATCACTTGAGACCGCAAGAACCTTCTTTCGCATTAACCGATGCCACAAAACTGTACTATTTAGAAACAAGGCCATAACCTAGGATTAGATATGTTCAAACATGATGTAATAATCACCAGAAATCTTCAAGTAACCTTCAAGGAAAAAAAGTATTCTCTTTTTGTTTGTTGCAATTTTCAATTAGTACTTACCTGTAGTAGTCAGGATTGGGAGCAAAGGTGGTGGTATTGAGAAGGCCATAGTTCCCTCCAATTAAAGTCTGTCTGCAATAGACTTTAGTGCTGTAGCAGGATGCTATTCCAAGTTGATCTAAGTACCTGAGCCATTTAAATTTCAAAACTTACAATAAATTACAACCAATTTAAAAAAGAACCAATTTTATATTTAGCAACATGATTTAGGGTGGATATTACCCTATTCCTATGCGATAGTTCAAAAATTCAAAGCTCCAAAGTAATGAGGTAGAGAAATTACAATTTTACACTGATATTACCACTATCCAATCTCAGAGGAGACAATCCAAGTACTTTTTTCCACATACAGGCAATTGATTTACTAATAATCAGACATATGAGTACAGGTTATTCAAGCTCCTACTTGATAAAAAGATGCATTACCAGTTAGAGAGTGTTTGTATCATACTCCCTAGTTTTGAGCATGCCTCAAGTCCCTACATGCTGCAAACTGGACCTGAAATAACCCTTAAAGATCAATTAAATTCCTTATAGAGGACTTGTTAAATTAAAAGGTAGAAAGGGATCCAAAGCATAATTTTTCAAAAAATAACACATGATGATGGGCTAGGACCTGAAAGCATTGCCGCAGATGATCCAGCTTTCCTCTTACTATTCCCAAATGAAAGCAAGAAAACTTAGAAAACCAATATATTAATTTGACAATCTAACTTCATCTGCATAATGACTATTAAAAAATGTTATAGAAGAAAATAGCACAAAGCCAGCAAATAAAAATTTGAGAAAAAAAAAACAAGCAGCATAAACTAATGATAAATATATTTAGTGTTGGTGAGGAAGCTAAAGCTGAAAGTGGTTAGTGGGGTCCACTTGAGATGGATGAGCATCATGATGTGTTTCGGAGATGGCAGCCAGGGTGCCGTTGGATCTCCAATAGGCATCATTCATGGGAACCTGTATATATGATTAAAATTTAATACAAAACAAATCAGTCCAATTAAAAAAACAATTCTCTATTGCAGATGCCAAAAAGCATGAGGTCTTCAAAGGTTAGCATATGATGATCCTCAATTTTATATATTTTATAATTAAATTCTTAAATCATGTGACCTATTCATTTTTTCCAACGTTAAATAGCTTTTATTAAGATATGTTATTAAACTAAAAAAAAAAATAGTATCACGTCATTGTTTGATTTGAAATTTCCATATCAATAATATAAGAAATTTGATATGATTGTTTTCATGAAAAAGTTATAAATCAACATGTTTTTATGACTACAGTTAAAGAGAAATGTTTATTACAGTAATGATTATAAAAAAATTAAATTTAAAATATTTATTAAAAAAAGTGTTAATTATTTCAAAATATAAAAATTATTTAATACTAGTTTAAAGTAACTACAAAAAGAATTTAATATAATATATTAAAATACTTTTTTAACAGCATAATATATTAAATACCATATACTTTCACTGGTTTTATAATACTCATTAAAAAAATCAGTTAAAATTGAAATTCTGAAATCCAAAAAAATAAAAGACAAAACCGAAGTATTTAAATAAAATTTCTCTAAGAAAAACAATTCTATATATAGATAATCTAATAACCATTTGGTTTGAAATTATGACACGAAAGAAATATACTTTTTTTTGACTTTTTTTTTTTTATCAAAATGACATGTTTGCATTCCCCTTAACTTACGTAATGCATAATAACAAAAAAAAAGCCTTACGTACTGCATACAAATACATAATATTTAACAGATTATTGGAAAAAACCATTGAATTATACTTTGCATTGCTACTAGCATATATAATTAAACAACTTCAGTTGAAAATGGTTGATATGATTTAAGAGAGAAGAAATTAACTTGCCTGAGGAAGGTCATGATAGCCTTGTCTCTTCCCGTTGCCTTCCAGAATCCAGGCTTGTCTCTTTTGTTTTTGATTTATGTTTTTGAGTGCATATGTCTTTGTTTATATCACAGTCAATCTCTCTCTTACTAGTAACATCATTGGAGGCATATATAAACCACCTCCCATTGACATAATCTGCATAAGAAAATAGGAAATTAGGAATCAATCTCACACTTCAGGTATATCATTTATGATCATAAAATTTTAACCAAAGCCAGAGGGGAGAGAGATTAGAACAAAACTTCAATAACTATCTGTTTTCAAGTTCAAATTATTAGAGGTAACCACTAACCATCATTCCATAATCTTACAAAGTTTTTCAAGTGTGTCTAACAAAAGCAAAAACAGATAAAGCCAAGCTAACCTTATTGCCAAATTAATACTAATTATAACTAATAATTAATACTACACAAATAGAATATGGCCTTGCTCACCCTTTCAGATAGATTATGCGATTATGCACTTCAGCTGCACGGCTTCACTGATGATTAAGTGTCAAATCTGAACAAAGATTTTTGCCAAGAAGTTTATTGCACAAGACACTTGTTCAATCATACAAGTAGTCACAGTGGTTGGAATAGGAAGCAGCTAGCTTTCAAGAATAAAAATACAAGTTTTTCACACATTTTTCTTTTTTGGCTTTTCCTTTCATTACCAGGTTTTGTAACTTGTCATACCTCTTCTATCTATATGACATATAATAGACTATCTATCATGATATGTAGGCAGAATAAAATTGTACATAATAAACAGACGACACCACATTACAAATCTTAGCTACAACTGGCTATATGGCATTAGTTCAAAATTTGTGTAAACCCCAGACCTGACTAATGAAGAACGAGCCTGATTTGTCCCCTCTGATGCAACCTTCAAGGGATCAATGCATATTTAGCAGTCACCACTGGCCAATGAAGAAATGTTCACCAATTGAGAATTTAAGTAGAGAATACAAGTTTATTATATTTCATAGAATAAATACTTACATGAGATATATTTCCATGCATGGAAGCTCTCTCAGGTAGTAACTGCATCCTTGGTTACATACTTCCTGATGTCTGCCAGAAGAAGGTAAGTCTAGTACAACTATGAGAAAATAACAGTGTAATTTAATTCAAATCAAACTCATGATTCACCTTAAAGTCAGTAATATCATCCTTGATAGAACTCAAAAGCTCTGCATGTTCCCTCATTGAGGTTATGTTCCCCTTGATACATCTAAATTCTTGAAGAAAATTAGCAATTAAAGGTAAACATCTTTAAAATCAACTTATTAGAGAAATAGAATTTTTTAATGTATCAATATCTAATCTAATTCATTACATTAATATTCTAATTAATAGAAGCTTTCTAATTCCTATATAAGCTTTCTCAACTAAAAAATAGCATAACAGTGGTATGGCTAAAGTCACAAAATATCATTTTAAACTGATGACGTAAATAAATCATGGTACTATGGTAGGTCAGCATACACGCCATTACATTTGGAAGAAATTGCTTTAAGCATGTAAAGATAGATCACCAACAGAAAACTGAAGTTAAATTTTCAGTAGAACACTGCTCAATTTCATAGCAGAAATAGTCTGTTTAATGATATATATGGAAAGGATATAATATACTATAGAATAGAACATTTCATATTTCTTTTAATTGGTTGTGCATCCTATAAACAGTAATATTCATACCCAAGTTTATGATATAATCCAATCAGCTTTAACAATTGGCTATACTTATTATTCATTCCAACCACATGACATGACCAGCAACATCTATCCGAAGCCAATCAAAGCAATAACCACTTAACCATATCGAGGGTGCATTGGGATAGAAGATAATGAATTCATGTAACACATAATCAACAGGATTATATCAAAAGATACTCTGCCAAAATCACTGAAAATAATAAATATTATTATAAAGAATGGACAAAACCTGGTATGCCAAGTGTGCGTCAAAGTCCAGAAGCACTCATAATGGGTGAGAGAGGATTTGGCAGTTGAAGTTGACATAAGAGAAAATGTAATCACACAATAGAATAAAGAACTTGAATGAAATAAATAAGGAACTTGGCACATACAGGAGGCTGCAAAGATCCTAGAGATACTGGTGCTGGGGTCCAAAGCTATTACGCGATCTATCAGACAAAATCCACAAACCAGCTTGTTCGTGTCCAATAGACTTTCCCATGCATCAACACTAAAATTTCATATCGGTAAACTTGATAATGGTTGCAAAGGAGGTAAGCTCATCACTCGATCCCTTTTTGTTCACTTTCCATGAGGATATTCTCTTCCTTTCCCTAGCCTTCTAACTAGCACTAGCAGTCAGAATAGAAAGTTGCTTAACTTTGGAATAGGAATTTGTTACGCTACATGATATGTTAGTATGGAATCCAGTATCAATCAAGGGATTTAGAGATGTATATCTCACCTGCTGTCTCAAATTGTTTATAAGCTCTGACTCAGCCATATCATTCCACCAGCCATTTTTTTCTATCCACTTTCTAAATCTAACCACAGGATCACATGCCATATCATTTAATTAGTCTGCCATTAAAATGCCTTAATATTGGACTACACACTACCACTTTTCTTTTAAACACACCCAAATATTTTCCTTAGAAAGTTATCACTTATCACTTTACTTCTATTAGAATTGGTCTCTCTTCAGTAATTGCCATTTGAAGAGCAGCTTGAATAACACTATAGATAGCCAGGGCACCCAAAATAATACTACTATTCTTTAAAGATTTTAAACTATAGCAATGAGGTCGTGTGTATCATGTAGTCCATATTGCATCTGGTGGGAGTATATGTGTTAGCTCTTAAATCTAATAGAGCTTTTTTCTCAATTTCAAAACTAAAAAATGATTGCAAAGACAGTGGTAGCATGAATCGCACAGGAGTGTGGGTGAAAAAAGAAAAAAACTATATATATATATATATATATATATATATACCAGAAACAGAGGCAAAGCGAAGAAAAAACTATATATATACAGGAAAAAAGTGTATTGACAAACTTCAATTACCATGTGCTGAAAAGTGTATTGATTTGATTTTTAAATCCTTGATAATTACTAGATTGAAAAGTGTATTGACAAAGATTTGTTTTCAACTCAAAAGTTGGTAGCATTTGAGTTGAGTTTAGCATAGAAGCAGAGAGATAATCAGCAATTAAACTCTTTTTCATGAAGTTACTTAGGTGGCACTCCTTGACAATTCAAGAAAAAAATCCTCTAAAATGAGCTTTCAGAAAAAGTGCACAAGTAAAAGTGTCTCCACCCTTGAATTTTAGCTGGTTAAGCTCACAATGTATGAAATTAAGATTAAATAAAGTCACGTATGTACTTATCCATAATCCAGAAATTCAAAATTGCCAACATCAGATATGATGCTAAATAATCTAATTAGGCAATCAGAAAGCTAATTTTCCATACAATGAGTCCAAAGTCCCTCACATATAATTTCTATTTAGAAAATGGAAGAAATGACAAACCACTTCATATAGGTTCCAATCAATCCACGTTCATATATGGCACCAAGTGTGTTGACCTTAGCCGCAACAGGGACAGTGTTCATCACCCACACAGGATCATCAATCAGTGCAGCAGCAAAGCCTTCACCTCTCTCTTTCTCTCCTCTTTCGTCGTCGTCAAATCCCTCTTGGGCTACTCCCCGCCATCCACAGCCTCTCCATGTCCCTCATCTCCGCCACGATCTTCATCGGCATCCTCCTCTCTGCCACCGCCGAGATCCGCAAAACGCGATGGTTCTGGCGGCGCTCCAAAACCCCCTTACAGTGGCTCCTTTGCAGGGGACGGCTGGGGCTGTGGGATCTGAAGCGGTTTTGTGGTAACAATCAGCTTCCATCTCAATCACGTTCATCTGAAGCGGAATCAACGCTGGAGGATCACACCTTCCGTACGCGTGCGGTTGGTAGCTCGGGATGTCGGGGTTGTCCACGATCCCTGGATCGGAGATCACCGCGTAGACCATCGGCGTCGAGGGGAGGAACGTGGTGGTCAAGCGTGCCATCGGCGACGGATGCTTCGACAGGGACACCGCCCTGTCCTTCCCGAAGTATATGCACTTGGAGAGCTTCAGCCCATCGTCGACCACTTTGGAGAAATCCTCAGGCCATCGCAGAGAGAAGAAAATTGCAGTTTTGGTGAGTCAGAAAACTTTTATATTACGAAAAAATATGGTTGTGGTTGTATTGTAGTGTGTCAAAAGACATTTAATGTGTTAAGAAAACTATTATCATATATTTTTTATAAAAAATAATTTTATTTATATAATAAGAGTAATTTTAGCTACACCAAATGATTGTAGGTATAAGTTTTTTTAGATTTTACCTACACTCACCATTTGTATGTAGAAGTATTTATGATTTTACTTACACTAATTGGTTGTAGGTATATATTTTTTTGGAATTTTACCTACACCAAATGACTCTAGGTGTAAGGAGATTTTACATACACTTATTATTTGTAGGTTGATTTTTTTTTTATTGAGTTTTTCCTACACCAAACAACTATAGGTATAAGTCTTTGATTTTACCTACAATGAGTATTTGTAGATAAAAGTTTTTTCTAGGCTTTACCTACACTAGATTAAACATGTAGTCAAAAGTGTTTGTAGGCATATGTCATTTTTCTTGTAGTGTTACAAATATCACTCCATCAAATATGTAAATTGATAATTTCCTTATTTACTGAATTGTTGAATGATTAGGCAATTATCTTACATTGCTCCTCATTTAGAGTCATGCTCAACTCATTTTTGTGCATTTTTAAGTTTTTAATTAATTTTTAGTCTAATTAACTTGTTTTATTGGTTAGAAATGGAGTTCGGACGTTGAAAATCTTTTTAGAGCTTAATTTTTGAAGTTCAGGTTTTTAAAGGAGTCTCGAACAATATTTTGCCTAACCACAATAGCTAACTAAGCAAAATGGCCGAGAGCATTAGATCCAGATTTAGCTAAGTGACCTTAGGTGGCTAAGCGAGTTTCTCTGTCTTTGATTTTTTTGAAAGTGCAATTTGGCTAAACAAGTATAGCTAGCTAAGCAAATAGTCAATGAAAATGGAAACTTTGCTCGTGTATATAAAGAGTTATCAACCACTTACGGGAGAGATTATGCACATTTGCTCAAAACAAACTATGATGATATCAGTCAAAAAATAGTTTCGACTGACCTTAATCGCAAAAATTTCAAGTCGATGTCGACCAAAAAATAACTTTGGTCAATGTTAGACGAAAAACATCATTAGCTAACATTGACCGAAAAAACTTGGGACAACATCAACCAAAAACATCATCAACCGATGTTCATAAAAAAAACTATAAGTAACATCGACAAAAAAATAGTTTTGACCAGCATCAGCTGAAAAAAAAAACCACAGTCATCATCGTTCAAAAAATAGTCTCTGTTGGATCAAGCGGCCTCGGAATAATTAAGAAGGGAGGAGGAGGTTGAATTAATTATGAACATGTCTTAACTAATTAAAAATTTATTCATCTTAATGTTACTAGATTCAATTGGGCTTTACTACTAAGTTATGAGAAAGTAAAGAACAGACACAATAACTTAGACAAAAGTAAAGCGGAAATAAAAGAACACAGCGGAAAAGTAAAGAGTGTAGGGAAGAAGAAGACAAACACAAGATTTATACTGATTCGACCACAACTCGTGCCTCCATCCAGTCCCCAAGCAACCACCGGTTCTTGAGATTTCCAATAACCTTGTAACATCCTTTACAAGCAAAGATCCACAAGGGATGCACCCTCCCTTGTTCTCTTTGAACAACCAAGTGGATGTACGCTCCACTTGAACTGATCCACAAGAGATGTACCCTCTCTTGTTCTCAGTATTACAACCCAAGTAGATGTACGCTCTACTTGTACCACAAAGGATGTACGCTCCAATATGTTAAGACAAAGAATTTTTAGGCGTTTAGTCCCTTGAATCTTTGTAAGGGAAAACAAAATATATCTCAGGCGGTTCGTCTTTTGAATCTTTTGGCAAGAGGGAGAAGGGATGAAAATATAGCACACTTTTGTTTTCTGCAGAATTTCCACTTGCAGAAAAACAAAGTTTAGAAAGCTTTTTGGCAAAGAAAAAGCAATGGGCAATGGTTAGAGAAAGATTGTGAAAAGGAATTGTTTGGAAGAATATCATATATCTATTGAATGTGTGCCAAAGTCATGCTTTTATAGACTCTTGATGTCTGGTCAAAGAAACCATTGGAAAAGTAATGACTTTTGAGAAAACCATGTTAAGAGTTATAACTCTTAACTTTTTCTTCAAAACTGTTCACTGGTAATCGATTACCACAAAGGTGTAATCGATTACACAATGCATTTTATGAAAAGTTGTGACTCTTCACAATTAGATTTGAATTCCAACGTTCAGATTCACTTGTAATCGATTACGCTATTTGAAAATCATTTTGGAATGTTGTAAACCATTTGAAAACATTTTGAAAACCAAACTGGTCACTGGTAATCGATTACCAAAGAGTAATCACTCTGATAACTTAGAAAATTTGAGAAAATTCTTTTGTAAAAAAAAACTGTGCTATTTGGTTTTTGAAAAAATCTTTTAATACTTATCCTATATGAAGTCTTGACTTCTTGCTTCTTGATTTCTTCTCTTGAATCTTAAATCTTGGATTGGATTCTTGATGCTTGATCTTGAAGTCTTGAATCAATTACTTGGGCTTTTGGCATCATCAAAATTGCTTGGTTCATCATCATGAATCTTGCTTCTACAGTCTCGACTAATGTTGGCTAAGAAACATCATCAATTGACGTCAGCTGAAAAAGCTTCGGTTGACATCTGTAAAAAAAATCCCCGATTGATGTTGGATTTAAAATCCAAAAAGCTGAATTTAGATATAAAACGAATCCACTAAAATGGACTGAAAGTGATTTGGATATAGTCAGTTATGAATTGGTATTATATAATTGATTTTTTTAACACCCCTGCTAATCCCATTATCTACTGTGAGCATTCATTACATTGTCCAACTACTTTTGATAGTTTAACAATTGACTCACATTGAACACTTGCATTGAAAACAATGAATTGATAAGAGTAAGAAAGACGAATATTTCCTAATATCTTGACTAGACATGGCAAAAAACCTCGTACCCGTGGATACCCATCCGAATCTGTCCCGACTTTGATGGGTAATACCCAAGTTGACCGAGTACGGGAACAGGTTCGGGTTTTCCCCGATAACCAAAAATCGGGTACGGCTACGGGTATAGGATTACTACATCCGCCCTGACCTCGAACTCGAACCTGCCCCGCCACTTAAAATTTTTAAAAGTTTTGCATAATTTAATCAAAAGGCCTAGAATTTTTATTACTTGTTAATTTTATTTTAGAATTTTTACATAATTTAATATTTTTTTCTTAACAATTTTTGTAGACACATGCACTATAATAAATTTATTGACATATAAGTAGTTAAAAATAATGTTTAACAATCAATCTATTTTTTCTAAAATCAAATTTTTAATATTTTCTTTACAAAAAAAATATTTTTCTAATTTGAGTCAGGTATGGGACGGGGTCGGAGATACCCGATACCCGATGGATACGGGGATGAGATAATAAATTTTAACCCGTCGAGTATCAGGTATCGGTATGAGGACATGTTCAACAGTCGGAGTCAGGGATTGGGGAGACAATACCCATCCCCGCCCCGCCCCAATGTCATGTCTAATCTCGACTCTTGAGTACACAAGAAGAGAAAAAACACATCTTTTAAAGAAGTCAATCACCTATTATCCAACTAATCTTGATGAAACTAAAAAAAATGCAAAATCAAAAGTTTCCTTAATATAGGGACATGACAAATATGAACATCTTGGAAATAGGGTCAGTAGAGGAAAATTTTGCAATGCCCTTTCCATGGAGCACAGTCCTTTCATTTAGAATCAAAGCTTCCTTAATATAACACAATCTTATGTGCCTTACAGAACTTGCATTTTCCATATACTGCTTTAATGGGCGAACAACTTAATTCTTTGAACATACTACAACCTCAAATGTCGAAGACCCGACATTGAGGTGCCAAACCTTCTTGTCGATCTGAACTCTTGGGGGAAGATGAGTCTATTATCCCTATAGCCCATTGAGGGACAATCCTTCTACTTGGCACCATCAGATCACTAAGATTGACTTCCATCTTTACTCGATGGGTGGGTCTTGCAATCAAACTTTGTTTTGCCTTTACACTAAAGGCCTAATCTCCATCTGATCCGAGGAAACCCTTGCAAGCCTTTGTTACCTCTCATTCGTTTATGCCACTCGAGCCATTAGGATAGCCATTTCCTATATGGACATTTATTGATATAGCATCAGAGTCATCCTCATGTTGTAACACATCAAATCACACCAATTGTTGGTTTAGTCGAGACGACTTAACATAGTTGATTTCACTTGCAACTTCACTAACACTATCCTGCAAACTTAGCACAACCAAGTGCGTTATGCATACCTCTTTCTCATACTCTCCAGCATTCGCGAGAAAAAGAAAACTTGTTTGCATTTGTCGCAACGTGCCGTTTTGCGGGCGAGCGAGGCGAGGCTCACGGGTGCGCTTTCCAAAGGAGGAAAGGTGCGCGGAGTCGCCACCAACGTTTATTTGTGGAAAACGTCGGGAAAACCGAAGGAAACCGGTCAAAATGAAAATTCTAAGTTCGTGAGTTGTATTTACGTTTGAGGAAGGTATTAGCACCTCTCACGTTTGTCTCAAAGGACAACAGCCTATTTTTTAGAATTGTGGAAATTGTGTTACCTTAACTTTATTTCTTTTTATTTTTTGAGGTCGACAAAAGCGGGGCTTTTGCTCCTACGTACCCTCCATCGAAGAGGAAATCAGACCTACGTAGTTCTTTCTTAAGAGTGAATCAAGCGATTCTTTTTACTTGAATTGCGATCATTTTTAAGGCGTTGGACTTTAAAAAAGGATCCTTTTTACTTGGTAAGAAACTGAAATGATAAACTTTCAAAACCCTATTTTTGTGGACGAGCTTGACTAGGAGAATTGATTTTAGCCTTAGTTTCACTTTAGTTATTAGTCAATTCAATTAAGAATGAGAAATCCCAAAGAGAAAACGTCCGATTGATTTTTTGCTTTATTTTACTAAAAGGTATTTTTTTATTATTATATTATTATTTTACCTCTTTTTTGATTTCCAACGTAGTTACGGCACGACCGAACGGTCAGAATTCATTTTAACCGAAATTAACGGATGATACAATTCGAACGATCGGTGGAAATTTATTTTATTTTTAGATTAGGCGAGAAATGATTTAAATAAATGGCTTAAGCACGTCAAAAGGAGGTATAAAAAGCAAATGAAAACGAGAATAAAAATACATGAAACAAAATGTGGACCACCACGGGTACATAGAATGAATTGAAAAGCTCGGTTTGAGGTACTTACCCGTTGAAGACTGAAGAAAACGAAGAACGAACGATGAATCTTGAAGAACGGTCGAGAATCTGCGCGTAATTACTCACAGAAACGTTACGGAAGCGCCTTGGCTTGGATTTTCTTCACGGAAACAATTTTCCTCAGCAATTTCGAGAGAGGGAGAAGTGCCAAGAAGGCTGAACCCTTTTCTTCTTCACTCCTCCCCCTATTTATAGCAAAATAGGGGAGGAGCTTGCCACCCAGCTCGCCCAGGCGAGCAAGGTTGCTTTCTCCAGAAGCAACA
The DNA here is from genome assembly GCF_000004515.6 of Glycine max. Lineage (NCBI taxonomy): Eukaryota > Viridiplantae > Streptophyta > Magnoliopsida > Fabales > Fabaceae > Glycine > Glycine max. Next base: position 28,386,044 of record NC_038256.2, on the reverse strand, counting down.
ACCTTCTGGAGGAAGGATCTGGAAGGCCCAAGTGGGCCAGATTGCTATTTGTACCCCCTTTTTTACTAAATGCACCCCCTTCTATTTTTTTGGTAATTCTTTTTTCGTAACGTTACGAAACTTTACGAATTTCGTAACGATACTTATTTTCCTTCCGCAAGGTTACGAATCCTTACGGAATATATACTTACTCTTTTTTAGCTTTCGAAGAAGTTACGGAAACTCACGGATTACGCAAAAACACCTCTTTTCGATTTCCGCCACATCACGGAATTTCACGGATTGCGCTAGCCTGCTTCCTTTTGATTTCTGACACGTCTCGGGACTTCATTTATTGTGCAACAAAGGTACCCAAGTATCTCAAAGTGGCTAACCAAAGGTTGCATGTCAACAAGTAATAATCCCCGGATGAAATTAGGGTATGACAACATTCTTGACCAAAAGGACAACCAGCTTCACACAATGCCAGTGGTGCACAAAGGTTTAAGATAAATAAAGGCCATTTAAATGCCAAGGGATATATAGGTAGAGAAGGGTGCTTTGATTAATTTATATATAAACAATTTTACTCGCTTATGACAACAATTTTTTTTTTCCTATTCGTTTGGTTTTGTTTCTTTTATTTCTTTTTTGGTCAAAGATTTGATTTTGTTTCTGTTATTGGTCATTATCATATTGGACTGGTGGTCGACAACAATTTTAGAATGGGGAATATGATATGCTCATTGAGATTTGGGGTACATGGCACTGTTAGTTATTTTATCTTTTTTTAATTCAAATATATTTTTAATGTTGTTTCTTATTTTACTTGACAAAAAAAATGGTTTTATATATATTTTTATTGATATTACTTATTTTCATTATCATTTTGCTTCACCACAAAAAAAATGTTAACTTTAGTGATGAATCAATTTACAAGTAAATCTTAAAATTTCATCACTAAAGTTTTATTGAAGCTCATATTAGTGACGTATATTGTAGACTTGACTCCACATGTTTAAAAGGGATTGGGAGGCCATGAAAACATAATCGCGAATTCTTGATTCTGCAAAATTGTAGTCACACTTAAGCGATGGTGGTGCCACACTTAAGAGTGAAGTCTAGTAAGCACTTGAGGAAGTCCAATGATTTGCACTTAAGCGAGCAGCAGCCCCCACTTAAGTTTGAACCTAAGCTTAGGTAGGGTGACGATCAACACTTAAGTGCTAGTATCTTGTAAGGCCAATTTTATTAATTGAGCTAAAGTGAGAACATGCTTTAGTTTAAGCGTGAGTATGACCAGAAAGTCTATGGGGACCCTTTGGGGACCTTTAGGATAGTGTAAGGGCTATAGATGTTTAGTTAATCCTTATGTTTTTACCTTTTCATATGTATGATTGTTTGATTCTATGTGATCTTATTTGTTGATTATAGTGGTAGCTCTCTGTAGTAGTTGTATTCTTGTGGATTGTTGCATATGCTTTGGATTGTATGTAACGGTAGACCCTTTAATAAAAGGTATTTAAAATATGAAAATTGATGCCTCATAGCAAGACAGGTGGGGAGTTTCCCCTAAGTTATAGTTAGGATTTTCAATAAAAGGTTTTAGTTTCAAGAAAGGTTTTCAAAAAAGAGCATCCCCTTAGTGACATAGCATAGAACCTTCCTTGGTACTAGTCATGTTTGAGAGCCACATGTTCGGTATACAACAATGTGCAAAAGGGTAAGGATTCTTTATGTCACGAATGAGTGATAAGTTTCTAAAAGGTTTATTGAAAGGATCTTTTATGAATAGGTTTTGAAAAGAAAAGAAAAAAGTGAGATTTCAAAGAAAAGAAAAAAAGAATAAGGTTTTCGAGCTAAGAGAAAGGAATGAAGTTTCTAGGAAAAGAAATAGTATATGGCTCCAAAGGGACAATAAGAGGTTTAGGAAACAAGGGAAGCAAGTAAACTTTGGAGGAGTTGAAAGTGAAGGCTAAGAGGCCCCCTGTACAAGATTTCAGGACCGTCATTCCTATAGGTACAAGGGAACACAACTTTCAAAAAGAAGGAAAGAGCATTCCTTCAATGTGAAAGAAGTCTCACCCTCTGAAGGGAAAGGAACACCTTCGAATAATGGAAGGGTAGTTCAACCACTTGAGTGTAGTGGTAATTAAGTGGTCTGAGGGAGGTGGAGAACACCTTTTATGGTTTGAGCTTAACCAACAGAAAATGCTTATGTGTATGTGTGTTTATTGTGTATGCTTTAGAAGAGTCTTGAGCCTAATTGTTAGATGAGAGATGTGAGCTAGACCTACCCATTAGATGAAGATGTGTGTATGATATGAACTACCCAAAGTGTTAGGCAAGTTAAGATATCTCATAGAGAGGTAACGTAAGTCCTAGTTAGGCAAGTCAAAAAAGAAAAGAAATTAAGGTTAGGCATGTCCTCATTCGATGTGATAGGTACGTAAGAGCAACTTCATTGGCGGTTTCTTGGGTCAAGAAATCTTTTCTTACAATTTCTTCACCAATGGTGCAAATCTACATGCCATCCAAAGTTTCTTCATGACAAGATTCATTGCTTTAGCAAGAAACAGTTCCATGGCAATAAAAAAATTAATTTTCACAGAGAAGTACAATCAACCAACAACCCAAAAAAGAGGAAAAAAATCAAAATAGAAGATGATGAACATGAACAGAATAGATCATTCAACATCGACAACAACATCAACACAATGTGTCATCATCTCACCTTCGTTGCGTCGCACCTTGTTGTTGCACCTTTGTGGCACTACACAATGCCTTGCCATCGAAGCTTCATGTAGATCTAGGGAGGGAGAAAAGTAGATGCTCAATATCTCTAAAGTTAAACAAAAAATGAAAGTGTGAGGTAGTGAAGAGATAGGGAAGGTTCGTGTGTGAGAGAAAAATCGAGGGGGGGGGGGGGGCGAGATAAGAAAGAAATCAAGAGGGGGAGGAAGTAAAGAGATGGGGAAGGTTTTGGAATGATAAAGAAAACGAAATGGTGAAGAGATTGCGTAAATGAGGGTTTTTTTTTTAAAAAAAAGATGAATGTCATACAAATTATTCATTCATTCAACACAAGTTATTAATTGAAAGCTTTTTTTTAAAAAGTAATATTAAAGGTATCATTCCATTTGACAAAATGTCAGCGATCATGTCTTTAAGCTATTGAGGGGAAGGAAAAAAGATTATCGTTATGTGAAATCACTATAAATGTGGGCTCAATTCATATCATTTGACACACAATTTCTCAACTCTTACTTTACTTCTATTTTTTGTTCTTATTAAGCCCCAATCTTCTTTATTATCTTTGAAATGGATCCTAATCTTCAATGTTACTACAATATTTTGCAAAACCACTACCCCCACCAATTACAATTCTCAAAATCCCCAACATTATATGTATCCACCATTTCCAACGAATCTCAACATGTGGTATAGGTCTCCTTCATTAAGTAAGGAGCCCCCTACTAGTGAAAATTCTCAAAATCCATCATTTTTTATGTATCCACCACCCTGAACAAACCCAAACATGTGTTATAGGCCTCTATCATACAATGTGGAGCCCCATAACAATGAGCCCGAATCACCAATCGATCTGAAACTATTCAAGTAGATGAAGGAGGAGAAAATATGATTGAAAAAAAGCCATAAACCATTCTCGGTACAAGAGGACATAATTCTCATTTGATAGTGGCTTAATATGTCAAAGGATGCAGTAATAGGAGTTGACTAGTCATTAACCTAATATTGAGAAAGAATCAAAGAGGCATATAACAACGACAATGAGCGCAACCAATTTTTGGATAGAGAAGCACATGTTGGATCAAGTGGCCTCAGAATAATTAAGAAGGGGGGGTGAAATAATTATCAATGTGCCTTGACTAATTAAAAATCTATCCTTCTTAATGTTACTAGATTTAATTAGGCTTTTACTACTAAGATAAGAAAGTAAAGAACAGTAATTGAAACTTAACCAAAAGTAAAAGCGATAATTAAAAGTGCACAGCGAAAATTAAAGAGTGTAGGAAAGAAGAAGACAAACACAAGAATTTTATACAGGTTCAGCAAAACCCGTGCCTACATCCAGTCCCCAAGCGACCTGCGGTCCTTGAGATTTCTTTTCAACCTTGTAAAACCCTTTACAAGCAAAGATCCACAAGGGATGTACCCTCCCTTGTTCTCTTTGAACAACCAAGTGGATGTACCCTCCACTTGAACTGATCCACAAGAGATGTACCCTCTCTTGTTCTCAGTTACAACAACCCAAGAAGATGTACCCTCTACTTGTACCACAAAGGATGTACCCTCCAATGTGTTAAGACAAAGTTCTCAGGCGGTTAGTCCTTTGAAACTTTGTGAAAGGGGAAACAAAAGAATTCTCAGGTGGTTGGTCCTTTGAAATCTTTTGTTTAAGGGAAAGGGAAGAATCAAAAGAATTCTTAGACTGTGTCTTTTTGAATTCTTTGAAAAGGGAGAAGGGAGATACAAAAGAATTCAGGCGGTTAGTCCTTTGTTCTTTTGGAAAAGGGAGAAGAGAGACACAAAAATAATTCAGGCGGTTAGTCCATGTCGAATTCTTTTTTGCAAAGGGAGAAGAGAATGAAAAGATATAACAGACTTTTGTTTTCTGTGAAAGAACAAGGTTTGGAAAATAGAAAACTTAGAAAGCTTTTTGGGCAAAGGAAGAAGAAGAAGAAGTTGAAAAAGATTGTAAGAGATCTGTAAAAAGTTATTGAAATGCAAGTATAGGTCTTACTTTTATAGACTCTTCATGTCTGGTCAAGAAACCATTGGAAGAGTTATAACCTTGAGAAAAACCTGAAAACCATTGGAAGAATTATATCTCTTGACTTTTTATTCAAAACTTGTCACTGGTAATCGATTACCAAAACCATGTAATCGATTACACAAAGCATTTTATGAAAAGATATGACTCTTTACAATTTAATTTGAATTTCAACGTTCAGATACACTGGTAATCGATTACCAATATATTGTAATCGATTACACCATTTAAAAATCAATTGGAACGTTACAAATTCAGTTAAAAGCTTTTGAAATCAAACTTTGCCACTGGTAATCGATTACAGGAAACTGGTAATCGATTACTAGAGAGTAAAAACTCTGGTAACTTAGAAAATTTTGAGAAAAACTCTTTTGAAAAACAAAACTGTGCTATGTTTGTTTTTTGAAAAATCTTTTCAATACTTCCCTTATGAAGTCTTCTTGATTTCTTCTCTTGAATCTTGAATTCATCTTCTCATGAATCTTGAAATCAAACTTCTCTTGAATCTTGAATCTTCTTGATTTCTTTTCATGAAACTTGAAATTAATCTTGATCTTGAACTTGTTGACTCAATCTTGAAATCATTCTCTTGAGCTTTTTGTCATCATCTTTGTCATCATCAAAACTACTTGAATCAACTTGATTCATCATCATGAAGCTTGCTTCTACAATCTCCCCCTTTTTGATGATGACAACCCTGAAATCAAGAAACACATACACATTGTTTTTCCTAGTCGATCACTTACTTAATTTTCCATATTCTCCCCCTTTGTTTTTGAGTTTAAGCTTCACTTTAAATTAAGTCATTTAATTATGTGAGTTCTTGGTTTAATCCCTATTTTCTCTCCCCCTTTGGCATCAACAAAAAGCCAAAGTGCGTGAGAAATATAAAGCATACATAAATAACTAATCATACAAGAGAACAGAAAACAATTAAGCAATATATTTTAACCATTCATCAATCTTAGAAAGATAATACTTCATAGAATGTCATATAATCCAGAAAGTCATTCATAATAACCAAATAAAAGTGCATACCTCTAGTCATATATCATAAAAAAAATAAGTTTAAAACTTCATAACCATAAACAACCAAAAGCAAGTAAATATAATCATCATGTCCAGTCATACTAATCAAATAATAAAAGAAATACTAAGTATTCAAATGTCATAAAAACATAGCCAAATACAAGGGTTAAAAAAAATATAATAATTAAACAAGAAAAGAGAGAAGCTTATAGAAATCAAACAAGATAATAAATTATCCTCACATTATAATAGAAGCATATGTGCATAAATAACAAATAAGTCATCAAAACATAAATCATTTGTCTAAGTCACTTGCATCTAGAAGTCCTAATTATCTTCTAATGGTGTAGAAAGAATCTTTGGTTAGTGGTTTTGTGAAGATGTCTGCAAGTTGGTTTTTCGTATCTGCAAATTTTAAAACACAGTTACCTTTTTCCTAAGACTAAGTGCTAATTGACTATCAACACTTACTGTAGAAGCAAGCTTCATTGCTACATGATGATGAATCAAGATTGATTCATGATGATGAATGAAGATTGATTCAAGGTGTTTTGATGATAACAAAGATGATGACAAAAAGCCCATGAGAATGATTTCAAGATTGAGTCAAGAACAATTCAAGAATCAAGAGAAAGATTCAAGAGAAGTTTCAAGTTTTCAAGAATCAAGAATCAAGAATAATCAAGATCAAGATTCAAGAATCAAGAAAAGGCTCAATCAAAGAATTTTTACTAAACATTGAGTAGCACATGAAGTTTTCACAAAAGCTTTTACCAAAGAGTTTTTACTCTCTGGTAATCGATTACCAGTTTACTGTAATCGATAACAAGTGGCAAGTTTTGTTTTCAAAAAGCTTTCAACTGAATTTACAACGTTCCAATCAAATTTCAAAATGGTGTAATCGACTACAATATATTGGTAATCGATTACCAGTGTGTTTGAACGTTGAAATTCAAATTCAAATGTGAAGAGTCACATCCTTTTACAAAAATGCTTTGTGTAATCGATTACAATGATTTGGTAATCGAATACCATTGATAAGTTTTGAATAAAAATCAAAAGATATAACTCTTCCAATGGTTTTCATGTTTTTCTAAAAGTTATAACTCTTCTAATGGTTTTCTTGACCAGACATGAAGAGTCTATAAAAGCAAGACCTTAACTTGAATTTTACATACATTGAATACATTGATTTCAATCATTTACAACCCTTGAGTCTCTTTGAACATCTTCTTGAATTTCTTCTTCTTCTTCCTTTGTCAAAAGCTTTCTAAAGTTTTTTGGTTTTCTAAACCTTGAAAACTTGTGCTATTCATTCTTTTCATCTCTTCTCCCTTTGCCAAAAAGAATTCGCCAAGGACTATCCGCCTGAATTCTTTTTGTGTCTCTCTTCTCCCTTTTCCAAAAGAACGAAGGACTAACCGCCTCAATTCTTTTGTGTCTCCCTTCTCCCTCGTCAAAGAATTCAAAACGACACAGTCTGAGAATTCTTTTGATTCTTCCCTTTCCCATAAACAAAAGATTTCAAAGGACTAACCGCCTGAGAATTCTTTTGTTTCCCCTTTCACAAAGTTTCAAAGGACTAACCGCCTGAGAACTTTGTCTTAACACATTGGAGGGTACATCCTTTGTGGTACAAGTAGAGAGTACATCTACTTGGGTTGTTGTGACTAAGAACAAGAGAGGGTACATCTCTTGTGGATCAGTTCTAGTGGAGGGTACATCCACTAGGTTGTTCAAAGAGAACAAGGGAGGGTACATCCCTTGTGGATCTTTGCTTGTAAAGGATTTTACAAGGTTGAAAAGAAATCTCAAGGACCGCAGGTCGCTTGGGGACTGGATATAGGCACTGGTTGTTGCCGAACCAGTATAAAACTCTTGTGTTTGTCTTCTTCTTCCCTACACTCTTTAATTTCCACTGTGCACTTTAATTATCGCTTTTACATTTGGTTATGTTTTTATTTATATTCTTTACTTTCTTAACAACATTGTAAAAGCCTAAGAAGGATTAGATTTTTAATTAGTAAATGTTCATTAATAATTAATTCAACCCCCTCTTCTTAATTATTTCGAGGCCACTTGATCCAAAACTTACCAAGATGAGTTTTTATTAACATAGAAGGTTTTATCATATCAAAATAATTTTATTTGAAATAAAATATAATAATTTTGAAAAGCATAAAAAATATTTTGAACAATCAATCAAGTAATTTAATCATATCAAACAAGAATTATACAAGGATTGAAGGATATAGATCACAAACATCATTAAACATTCAAATTTGTTAAAGATAATTTAAAAACTTAGAAAGTTCAAAGAACTCAATCAATCATGTAAACATTATTTTCTCTGAAACCTATATGCTCAATATCTTTATCATGCTTGTGCTTGATAACACATTTTTCAAAATAAAAAAGTACTTTATATCTGAAAATTCTTATATAAAAATAAATAAATATAACATAATGGATTTTGAAAAACTTTATGAATGAACCTTAAGCAAGTAATTCACATGTCACATTCAAAATCATGTATAATCATTAAAAAAAAATAGTCATTGTATCTATTCAATTATATTAAAATAATCAAACATAAGTATTGAAGAATAAAGATCATAGATATCATCAAATATCTAGAAAGAAACTTATTGCTTTGAGAAACAAAATTAACTCAATCAAAACATATAAACACATTCTCACAATTTCAATCAATCAAGACAAACAAACAAAATTGTTTTAGTCATCATAATCAAATTAATTGAAGGAAAATTTCAACGAAATTAATGTAAAAGAGAATAGTTTTGATGTTACCTTTGTCATGATTTACGTGCCTAGATCTTCAAAGATGAAAGTCATACTTTTGCTTTTTGCTTAATCTTCTTGAGAAATGTTCTCATTGCTCTCATAATTCTTGGTTAGAAGGTTGATCTCCTTCTCTGAACCATTGGATGAGTCATTGTCATCCCATGCAATGTAGGCCTTCTTGGTCCTTCTTTCTTCATACCTTTTCTTATCACTTTTCTCAGGCCATTCCTCATTTGAGGGACAATTTGCTTTAATGTGACCAAGTTGGTTGCATTTGTAGCATCTAAGAATTTGAGAGTCTTCTTGAGATCTTCTTCCATTGTTGAAATTCTGACGCTTCTCGATTCTTCTCTTCTTGACAAATTTTTGAAACTTCTTCACAAAGAGTGAGAAGTCTTCTTCATTTTCTTCTTGTATTGATGAAGAGGCTTTAAGTGCTATACTTCTTTTCTTTTTGTCGGTTTCTTCATTTTGATTAAGACATTGGAGTTCCATTTCATGTTTTTGCAATTTTCCAAACAAAGTGGCAAGAGACATAGAGGAAAGATCTTTACTTTTAGAAATAGTAGTTATCTTGGGCTACCATTCCCTACTTAAGCATCTTAAAACTTTATTAATTAGATCTTCATTAGGGAAGATTTTTCCTAAAGAGGCAAGATGGTTGACTATATGTGTGAATCTTTTCTGCATTCTATGGATGTTTTCATTAGGGTTCATCCTAAGCAATTCTGTTGCAACATACCCTTCGGCGGGAGGGCGACGTGTGACTCGTGGGTGCGTGTTCCAAGAAAGGAATACGCGCTGAGTCGCCACCAACGTTTATTTGAGGAAAACGTCGGAAAAACCGGAAAAGACGTAATCTATGAACTTTAAGTAAAATGTTCGGGAGTTGTATTTACGCAAGGGGAAGGTATTAGCACCCCACACGTCTGTCACAAGAGACGACATCCTTTAATCAAATGTGCAAATATGACTTCAATTTATGTTATCTTCCCTTTTTACGTTCTTATCTCTTTTTTATGCCTTTTTATATTTTTATCTTTTTGTGGTCGACAAGGGCGTTTCCCTTTGCTCCTACGTATTCCTCAATTGTGATGAGAAAATCAGACCTACGTTGTTCTTTTGTGAATAAAGCGTTTTGGTTAAGTTATTTCTTATCCTTTTTTGCAAGATATGTTTTTATTGAATGAAAGGTCATTTAAGGCGTTGGACCATTAGATAATCTTTCGATTCTTTTGAAAAGTGAGAAAACATTAAGGCATTGGACCATTAATGATTTCTTTATTTTTGAAAGAGATAACAAAGTTATATATTGATTTTAGGCTTTTTAGAAATCTACACTTAACCAATAAAAGCGGAAAAGACCATTTCAAGGCGTTGGACCTTTAAAAATGGCTTTTTTAGGCGTTGACAAAAAGTTTGGTTTGTGAATTGATTTTAGCCTTAGTTTCACTTTAGTTATTAGTCAATTCAATTAAGAAAGAGAAATCCCAAAGAGAAACGTCCGATTGATTTTTTTGGTTTATTTTACTAAAAGATATTTTTTTATTATTATATAATTATTTTACCCTCTTTTTGGTTTCCAACGTGGTTACGGCATAACCGAACGGTCGGATTTCATTTTAACAGAAATTAACGGATATTACAAATCAAATGATCGGTGGAAATTTATTTTATTTTTTGATTAGGCGAGAAAATGACTTAAGTCAATGACTAAAGCACGTCAAAAGGGGGTACGAAAAGTAAATGAAATGAAAATAAAAGTACGCGAAACAAATGAGGACCACTAAGGGTACATAGAATGAATTGAAAAGTTTGATTTCGGGAAGTTATCGGTTGAAGACCGAAGAACGGTTGAAAATCTTCGCGAAATCACCCATGGAAACGTTACGGAAGCGCCTCGGCTTGGATTTTCTTCACGGAAACAATTTTTCTCACTAATTTTAAGTGAATCTCAGATACCAGGAGGGTTGAACATTTTTCTCCTTCACTCCTCCCCCTATTTATAGGAAAATAGGGGAGGAGCTTGCCACCCAGCTCGCCCAGGCGAGCTAGGTTGCTTCCTCTAGAAGCAACCGCCTTCTGGAGGAACATCCTGGAAGGCCCAAGTGAGCCTGGTTGCTATTTGAACCCCCATTTTTACTAAATACACCCCCTACCTTTTTTTGGTGATTCTTTTTCCGTAAAGTTACGAAAACTTACGAATTTCGGAACGATACTTGTTTTCTTTCCGTAATGTTGCGGAACCTTACGGATTACGTAATCATCCCTTTTTTGCCTTTCGGAACGTTACGGAACTTTAGGGATTGCGCACTAACACTTCCTTTTAATTTCTGGCATGTCACGAAACTTCACGGATTATGCTACAACGCTTTTCTTTTCGCTTTCGGCATGTCTCGGAACTTCACAAATTGCATAACGATGGGTGTCAAATGCCTCGAAGTGGTCAAACGAGGGTCGCATCCCAACAACAGATGGTCCCCGGACGAAATTAGGGTTTGACAGTTGCCCCTCTTTACTTGTCTTTTATTGGAGATAAAAGGGAAGTAAAGATAAGACACTAATTTCGTTCGAGCGAAACACCATTCGGCCAGTGAACCTCCCTGCCAGCGGAATTTGCAAAAATTTGAAAATGATCAGTACCGACACATCATCCTGATACTGTCGAATTTGTTCCTCTTGGTTGATACAAGACGCAGAATGACCATAATTTGTCTCTGCGTTTTGTTGGACACGATCGAGCCTGGGCAGCGAGACACAGAATGACCATAATTTGTCTCTGCGTGCCACCGGACACGATCACCTCTGGATGGCGAAAAGGTGCGCGGAATGACCATAATTTGTCTCCGCCAACCTCTCGACTTACTGTCCCTGAATGACAAAGGGCGCAAAATCTGTCTCTGCGCGTTTATCACTCGACTTGCGAAATCTGAATGACAAAGGGTGTTGAATCTGTCTCTGCGCGTTTTACCACCCAACTTACTATGCCTGAATGATAAAGGACGCAGAATTCGTCTATGCGCGTTTATCACCCAATTTGCGAAATCTGAATGGCAAAGGGCGCAGAATTCGTCTATGCGCGTTTACCACTCGACTCACTGCTCCTGAATGATAAAGGGCGCAGAATTTGTCTCTTCGTGTTTACCACCCAACCTGTTGTTCCTGAATGATAAAGGGCGCATAATTCATCTATGCGCGTTTATCACCCAATTTGTGAAATCTGAATGGCAAAGGGCGCAGAATTCGTCTATGCGCATTTACCACTCGACTCGCTGCTCTTGAATGATAAAGGGCACAAAATTTGTCTCTACGTGTTTACCACCCAACTTGTTGTTCCTGAATGATAAAGGGCACAGAATACATTTATGCACGTTTATCACCCAATTTGCGAAATTTGAATGACAAAGGGCGCAGAATTCGTCTATGCGCGTTTACCACTCAACTCGCTGCTCCTGAATGATAAAGGGTGTAGAATTTGTCTCTGCGTGTTTACCACCCAACTTGTTGTTCCTGAATGATAAAGGATGCAGAATTCGTCTATGTGTATTTATCACCCAATTTGCGAAATCTGAATGGCACAGGGTGCATAATTCGTCTATGCGCGTTTATCACCCATCGGGCGTGCAGATAACTGCATGTCATCGGGCCCGCCGCCTCTGGATGACAAAAGGCGCAGAAGACGACGTTAGTCTCTGCGTGCTATCATGCTTTGAGTCTTATAGATAGAAAAAGTATTTTTAAAAGTGCGGGACCAAATGGTTCCCGCCGCCTCTAGATGACAAAAGGCACAGAAGACGACTTTAGTCTCTACGAGCTATCATGCTTTGAGTCTTAGATATAGCAAAAGAAAGTTTAAACAGATAACCACTCGGGTATCTCTGCATGTCACGTGACTCCAAGGTCAATATGACAGAAATTGTCTGCGCGGAAGATGACGTAAATCTCCGCGTGTCAACGGGCTTGTTGGCCGCGATTGACAAAGGGTGCAGAAGACGATGTTAGTCTCTGCGTGCTATCATGCTTTGAGTCTTAGAGATAGCAAAAGAAAGTTTAAACGGATAACCACTCGGGTATCTCCGCATGTCACGTGACTCCAGGGTCAGTATGACAGAAATTGTGGGGCGGCCGACAAAAGCGAGGCTCTTGCTCCTACGTATCCTCAATGAGGAACTCAGACCTACGTAGTTCTGGATAACTTGTGAGACTAAAAATAGTCTCGGTGTTTTCTGCACTAAAATGCGAACATGCTTTAGTAAAGAGAGAAAACTTCCACCTAATCAGAGCAACGTATGCTTTTCGGATGAAAAACAATGTGTCTACCGGGGAAGGGGAGTATGCTGATGAAATCTTCTCATAACCACAAATGAGATTTTGGATGTTAGCATTTCGTTTCTAAATGACCATTTAGAGGAAACACTGGGTTCAACAAAAATAGAAAAATATCACTCAAAGTGTATCAATCTCACACGGGTAAGTGTTTCATCCTAATTCCGAACCATAGGTATGTCATGACTTGATTTTGCAAATCATTTCCTATCAAATCTAAGATTACATGCGTGATCATGGATCAGTAGGACTTTTTCTTGGGAATGGTGTTTTTTTGTGGGAATTTTGGCTTTGAATGTTTTTGGCCTTTTCCTTTTCTATTTTTGTTTAGCGCGAGGCGAACAAGTCACCGATGCATAGGATTTTGGTTCGCAATCAAAGGGAGAGGACCACTTTAGGTCGTGGTTTCCTTTCTTTTTTTGTTTATTTGGTGGTAACTCTATATTTGTTCCGATGTTGTCTGGTCCAAAGACCTTTCTACATATTTATTCTATTTTCTTTCGATCCTTGATCGGGAATTTTCTTTCCTTTATTTTTTGCGTTCTCTCAATCTTTGATTGGGAGTTTTCTCTTTTTGCTTTCTTCTGATTCTTTTGATCGGGAATTTTCTCCTTTTCTCCTTTTCTCTTCTTTTCTTTTTCTTTTTTTGTTTTCTTTTGAGGGCAAGGTTTATGGTAAATTGGGATTTTGGCTCAAGGCTTGTAGAACGGATGGACATGATATATGTCAGGGTGTTGGTCTGGTTCAGGGATAAAAGGGGATGTCCCACATTATTTCCATGATACACACGCAACAATGATGATTTGGAAATTTTATGCAAAACTGGTTATGCATGCACCTATGAGGACACTCAAGCAACAAATTTTTATGGTCATGTGATACTAGGGCTCAGGATTCATTTTCCCTATTTTAAGTCAACCCAGTGTTTCCAAAATATGTTCTTTTATCAATTTGTGCATTCATCCAAGTCTACTTTGGGTGTTCGAAAAACTTTCACAGCACTTACCTTTCAGGTGTATACACATTTTTTCAAAAACTGGTTATGATCAGTGAATTCTTTCAAAGAAAAGTTGGAAGTTACCTCCTTTCACAAGCATGTTGTTTTTTAGCTAGACAACTTTTTATTTTTATTTATTTTCCTTTTTTTCTTCCTTCTTTTTCTTTTCTTGCTCGCTTTTTTTGCTCTCTTTTTTTTCCATGAGGTATTTTGCTACCTAAACATATGTATATTTTAGTGAGGTATTTTGCTATATACATGCGTGTCCAAGGTATCTTGCTATCTAAACATACATATATATGTTTTGTGAGATATTTTTGCTATATACATGCATATCCAAGGTATCTTTCTACCTAAACATACATATATATATTTTGTGAAGTATTTTTTGCTACATACATGCATATCCAAGGTATCTTTCTACCTAAACATACATATATATATATTTTGTGAAGTATTTTTTGTTACATACATGCATATCCAAGGTATCTTTATACCTAAAAATACATATATATATATATTTTGTGAGGTATGACCACCTTTTGAGCTTGTGCTTGTTTTATTTAAATTCCCAAGATCCTGAGCAGCTAGGTGTGTTAAAGGTGATCAAATAACAAGCAGAGATTTAAAAGGTACTAGGTTGCCTCCTAGTAGCGCTTCTTTAACGTCTTGAGCTGGACGCATGATGACTTGTCGGTCACAGACCTAGTACTTTGCTTACCTTTGGCTTTGGACTTGGTCGCCTATTGGTCGGCCATGTGTCGTAGGCAATACTCTAACCTTTTTATGGATGAGCTGAGGGGCTCTGGAGGTGGTGGCGGTGCATTTGTTGCCTGTTGCTGGCCATCCCCAGGCTGTTGTGGTGTCTCGCCCTCTGCCTGCATGGGGGCGCAATACTTCTTGATGAAAGCTCGGTTAGTAGGAGGCCTGATGACCTTGCTGGGGTGACAGGCACTACGTAGAACTGATAGAGGCCCGTAATCAGAGCTGGAAACCCCAGGACCCTGTTGGACTTCTTTGGTTCCACTGGGTGTCCTGCGGGCGCGATCCCTGCAAACAATAGATGACATCAGAAATCAGTTTGAACCATATGCATACTTACCTATGTCGCGATGGCATGACCATGCAGGGGGGGGGGGTACGGGCACCCTGTAGGATTGATAGAGGCCCATAACTAGAACTGGAAACCCCAGGGCCCTGTTGGACTTCTTCGAGTCCACTGGGTGTCTTGTGGGCGCGACCCCTGTAAATAGTAGATGGCATTAGAAATTAGTTGGAAATAATGCATACCTACCTATGTCGGGACGGCACAGACCAACTGATACTTCCGCAGGGGGAGATCGGCATTACGGTCGCTGGGCAGAATGTTGCTTACTCGAACCCACTCAGGGAAGATATCCAATATTTACTTTAAAGACACAACAGTAATTACTATAAATTTAAAGGATACTAGGCTTCCTTGCAGCGGCGCTTTCCATTTGTCCAGAGCTAGGCAAGGGACGACGACCCATCGGTCGTGACCCTAGCCTCTACTTGCATCCGTCCCTGAGTACCTGAAAGTAGGAAACAACATTGCAAGGTAAACCGTGGCCGCGTTACCATTTTACCTTGATGGGTTTCGGCCTCCAACTTCATCCTGGCATCTGACCACGACCAGTTGATTCTGCCCCTGTTATGACAAAATATGCATGTGTATGCGTATGCATGAATGTTTTCAAACGCAACAAATTTTTAGTGGAAGCTGGTTTAGGTTCAGTTTTAATTAAGCGTTTTGGGGCATCCCGTGGACCTAGCGAAAAAGGCTCAGTTTACCATAAACTGCACATGGTTTTAAAGCACGCAGTGAGGACTAAAACCTCAAACTCATGTTCTCTTCTTTTAAAAGACTGTGATGAGAAATATACAGTAGACGGGAATCCCTGGGGGAAACCAAGAAGAATACACAAAAATAAAAGAACATGCAGCGATATCCTCAATTGCCCCAGCTTCTAAGTATAGTATCGCTTGACAACATCGGAATTCACAGGTAAAGGCAGCTCCTCGCCATCCATGTTGGTAAGCACCAGGGCCCCTCCGAAAAAAGCCTTTTTCACAATGAAAGGTCCTTCATAGTTTGGGGCCCACTTCCCTCGATTATCTTTAACAACGTGGGACATCTTTTTCAGCACAAGGTCCCACTCATGGAACTTGCGCAAGCGCACCCTCTTGTCGAATGCATTCTTCATTCTTTGTTGATACAGACGCCCATGGCTCATGGCCATCAAGCGCTTACCTTCGATAAGGTTGAGTTGGTCGTAGCGTGTTTGAGCCCACTCCGATTCTTCTAAACCTAATTCTGCTAGTATCCTCTGAGAAGGGATCTCTACTTTAAATGGGAGTACCGCTTCCGTTCCATAAACCAAGGAATACGGTGTTGCCCCAGTAGAAGTTCGTACCGAAGTTTGGTATCCATGCAAGGCAAAAGGCAACATCTCATGCCAATCTTTGTATGATATTGTCATCTTCTGAATAATTTTCTTAATATTCTTGTTGGCTGCTTCCACAGCTCCGTTCATCTTTGGTCGGTAGGGCATGGAATTGTGATGCTGGATTTTGAAATCTGCACACATTTTCTGCATCATCTTGTTATTCAGATTGGTACCATTGTCGGTAACGATCTTCCTAGGGAGTCTGTACTGACAAATCAGCTTCCTCTTGATGAATCTGACCACTACACTCCTTGTGACATTGGTGTAGGAAGCCGCTTCAACCCATTTGGTGAAATAATCTATTGCCACGAGAATGAAGCGATGACCGTTCGAAGCCTTGGGTTCAATGGCCTCTATGACGTCTATCCCCCACATGGAAAAAGGCCAAGAGGAGGACATGACGTTCAGAGGATGTGGCGGAGCATTGACATTGTCCGCGAACGCTTGACATTTATGGCATTTCCTTACATGGATGCAGCAATCACTTTCCATGGTGAGCCAGTAATAACCTGCTCTCCGGATTTTCCTGGCCATAGCATGCTCGTTGGTGTGCGTTCCGAATGATTCCTCGTGGACCTCCTTGATCATGTGGTCTGCCTCTTTGGCATCCACGCATCGCAGGAGAGTCATGTCATGGTTTCTTTTATATAGTATGCTTCCGCTCATGAAGAAACCGGCCGCCAATCTCCTTAATGTCCTTTTATCGTTGTCGGAAGCCCCCTGTGGGTATCCTTTGCTTTCAACGAACCGCTTGATATCGAAATACCAAGGCTTACCGTCCCGTTCTTCTTCCACCTGACAACAATGCGCGGGTCTGCCACGACACCAGAACTCAATGTATGGTAGTTCCCCGTGCAGTGTTAGCTGGAACATGGATGCCAGAGTAGCAAGCGCATCCACCATTTGATTTTCCTCCCGGGGAACATGATGGAAGGAGATCTCATTAAAGGAATCAGCCAACTCCTTGATATAGGCTTTGTAGGGTATCAGCTTGGGGTCTCTAGTTTCCCATTCCCCTCTCAGCTGGTGAATCACCAGTGCCGAGTCCCCGTATACTTTGAGCAGTTTAACATTAGAGTCAATTGCCGCTTGGACGGCCAGGGCACACGCTTCATACTCGGCCATATTGTTGGTGCAGTCAAATCCCAACCTGGGCCGTGAAAGGTATACATTGATTGTCTGGAGAGACCAATACTGCTCCAATG